>NW_028292574.1:11282540-11526298 GCF_029948245.1 Actinia tenebrosa | reverse complement strand
TGCAAATAAGAGAAGACGGTATTCGTGGCTGCCGTATGCGACCTCAGCCGACGTTCCAACGCCCGCGCAAAAACAAACCCTTACTTAGAGCACGACCCGAGAAAACCAGCCCACATACATTTACTACCTGGAATATAACATAACATAACAACAATTATATGGTTTCGAAATCACAATTGTAAACACAGTACCGATACCTGGGTGTAAGAGAACTCGAATGGGATCCAGTGGAAGGCGATAGAAGCCGATAGACTTCTCCATGCAGGTAGGAAAGGAGGAAGACAAGGGTACGTTTTAAGAAGTGAGACTCTGGAGACCCAGAGCGACTAGTCCACGGCGACACAATGAAGTTCCCCTTGCACCATAGCGATAGAGAGACCATTTAAGGCCAGCTAAGTCCTCTGAAAAGCAAATGTGCCCTGGTTACAAACATACAGGAAACGACTATGACCTGATGGATTAGGAAAAGATTGGTACATTACCGCACCTGCAGTTCTCGTGCGAACAATCGAATGGCGGGAAAAAAAAAGATAGAGAAGACCACAGATCCTAAAAGTTCACCAGGAACCCCTGGATCGCCCCTACTTGACTTTAACTTAACACGCAAAAGCGTACCGCGCGAAAAATGACCTTCGAGAAAAACCACCTCTTCAAACTTATTGAACACAGCGGTTCGGAAAAGACAATGGGAGAACATCCGCAAGCTCGTAAGCGTAAAAATAGTCGCACCAGAGGAACCAGAAGCAACCGTGTCCAGCCAGGCTTCGTTAGATACTAGAAATGCTGACCTTCCTACGTGATTTCACATGAAAAAAGGGCAACCTCTTCCTAAACAAGCCGTTTACACATGCTTTACGGTGCTGGGGATCTATCGAAGCCTGCTTATTTACTAGTTTCTACTACGATAAGCTTAAAGCCAAAGTACGGAGACCGTGGAAAAAAGCTGTCGCCTCCTGTACACGACACCAAAAAGACTAAAACTCCCTAATTCTAGAAAGTGCAAAACGGTGAAACTTTACAAATCAACTAGGCCTCCAGCCTCCCCGCCATAGACATCGTACTAAAAATAAAGACACCAGTGGTTACCCGAGGATCACTTCCTTTCTCTGCGAAGAATAAGAAGGTAATTGGGGAAGATGAACACGAAATGATTAGGAACACCCACGTGGAATACGTATGGGTCCGAAAACCAGAGATTGTACAAGCGTGCTAAACTGTTAAGACGGCGTAGCAAAAAAAAAAATCAATACCGTGCGTTAACAAAAGTCACAATGGTTAAAAAAGAAGGGACATTACGCCATCTGAGTGCGCGTCACCTCACGTATTAACCTAACACGCAACGGAACAAGCGGCATAAGATTAACAGCCCGCAGACTATGACGTCATCATATACCTTTAACGTCACGCAGGATAATGTTCAACATAGTCAGCTGCCAAAATTCTATTTGACGGTAAAATGCGATTGGGCGAAAAATTAGTCTCTAATACTCTGAGGAGTGCATCGACCGAATAGCTAATAACAGAGTAAACATCAGATACAAAAATAAGCACTTCCTGTTGCTTTGCGAACCCACGTAGTGGAACACACTATCATGAAGATAATACAAATGATTAAAAAAGGCTGACCCTGATCTTTAGCTAGCCTATCAATAAAAAAACAAAAAGATAAATTATCTGGATCCTGGTACAAGTTTTCTCAAATGACCAATTAGGTATCCGTAGCTCTTTTGGATCACCTCCTCCTCTCAATAGTCACGACGCTGGTGCACCCGGCTCATTAGACTATCGATTCAACACGTGAGCGTTGACCTACCTTCTTTTCATGGAGGGAGAACCTGCCCTCGAACTATTCTGATCGAACGCACTTGTGTTCCACGGTATTTCATTTCTTTTATGGCAATCACCTGGGTTTCACGTCCCGTAGCCACATAGTCCCTGCCTTATTGCGTTGTTCCAAAGCCGCGACTGACTGGGGGGACTGCCTCTGTAGTCCACTATTCCCTGTTGTGTTCGTTTGGGGGAATCTTCCAGCTCGTTTCCCACAATGACTGGTCCTCCAAAGAGAACGCTCGCCAATTGTCTTATTTGGACTGTCGACGGATGCTCTGGACCCGCTGTTGGTACGTACTGCTTTGCTCTTGCGTAATCTTGTGACGTTGGGGTCTTATTCAGGGCCAATCCTTTTTGGTACTAAACTGCACAAAGTCCCATAAACTAATACTCCTGATCCCCGATCCAACGTAGTTGCAGGGCAGCTTAGGTCCATTTCATACCAGCGCTTATCCAATACCCTCTACGTAGGGGCTCTGGACTTCCCCCGAATTCCTTGACTGGTTATGTGTTCGGCGTCCTTAAATTAAAGATGGTAATCAATAAACAGTACAAATTCGTTCGCCCCTCAGAATTCAACTGGCGCGATGAACAAAACGCTTCCCCCTATGAGCATTTCTTTCCTCACCTTATGCGTTTCCGGCAAGAAAGCAAATCCCGCCTGACTGATATAACTTCATGTGGGGGTATTTACGTTCGTAGAAAACTTGGGGTGGCCTGGCGAAAATAAATTACTAATAGGTAGGACAAAACAAACACTGTGAAAATACTAAAACATCCATGCCCAGATGGTTTATGTTTATATGTATCAAATAGTTTCACCAAACGTGAAAACTCTTAGCCGTTTGTTTCGCCGTCTGATCCCTGGCCAAATACAGGTCAGCCAAATGAGTTTCTTAATGATCAGCTGGACAGCCCTCCTCTCGCAAGAGTCCTTCCGGTCCATAGTAACAGTTCCTTTTAAGAAGTTTGTTTCCTCTAGCATACCGCGCTGGTACCCCATTTTATCAATTATGAACATTCCAGGATGAGATATAGATCTAACTTACACGGTCAACGTGCCGTTAAAATCCAAACACCGTCCTTTTCGGGTCTTCACCTTGGTAATGTGTATGAATTTATCCTCAGTTGGCTTGTCTATAGACCTAAACTTAGACAAGTCATAGCTCAATAAATGGAGTAGTGTATTCTACATTTGGGGTAAAAACGACGCTAGAGTTCTACATGGATTACCTTTCACCTTGGGTTTCAGAAACCTTGGACATAAGGAAGACTTTTTCTCCATCTTGTTGTAACTATTGCAGGTCAATTAGTCGCAACTAAAAAGACTTCGTAAGAGGATGCGACTAGTTGCCATTAATTCCTTCAAGTTCTACCTTCATTGATCGTCACTGGTGTACTATAGTAGGGTAAAAGGCGAGCCTCAAGGACTTTCTTGAACTAACAGATGTTACGTGAAACTGCCGCTCTTAAATATCAGGCTTCATATTTTTATCTTGAACAATGTCCATTTTTCATGGGGCATATACCCTTGTTTGTATAGACGTTGTATCCATATCTTCGCGTAGCCGTCCTTAGTCCAGGTTATAGTGTGTGTAATAACTGTAATAGGCTTATGTTATTTTTTATTTTTGGTTTTGAGGCTGTGCCAATGGGAATTCTTCCGTATGACAAGGCCCAAATCATAATTAAAATTATACCAAGAATTATATGCAATCGCACTAACACAACCGTATACCTTTTTACAGCTTTATGATGGGAAAGGATATCAAATACGGGGATAAAGTCCAATTTTCTTTGGCGCTGATTCCCGAAACAGACCGAATCATTAATATTACAATATTACGCCCAAAGCCCTGCCGTCCTGGCCAGCGACCCGGTTATGCGCTCCCCACGCGAATACCAACTCACTATCTTTTTGTTTCTTAGAAGGCTGGTAGTAATTCTTGAACTGAGGCTTTTTTAACGCCACTGTGGGATGCGCTTGCGCATAAAGTTTAAAGGCGTAGTCTGTGTTTTCGAAGTTCTTATCCGCCTGCATTTTGTCTTGGTAATTCTTATCCAACCAATCCCTGTAAGCTTGTCTTTTTTCATTCCAAGCCGCCACGTCCCTTTGATATTTCTCCAGCGCTAAGTCGTGTCTCTTTCTTTCGGCGGCCAGATTTCCGCTGCGATCACCTCTAACTAATCTATCCAAATATTGACCACCATAATTAGCCCCTGTAAATGCTAAAGCTGCAATGACTCCACCTGCGACTAAGCTAACCATTATACATTAGGTAGGTACTTTTCCTTCCGTAGGTAATCCTTTACCATGATAGCCCCGCCTACGGCAGCGGTCATTTTAGCGAAATTAGCGAAGCTCTTGCTTGGGTCTTCAGTAAAGTCTTCTTTGAGCACTTTCTTACCTACCCAACCAATACCCGCAACAATAGAAGTAATGATAGCTGCTTCTTCAACAGTTTTCAACAACGCGGTCGACATTATATTACAAAGCGAGAAGGTTATTCCATTTCAGGGATCTTACTTTTTCTAACCTCCACAGGTGCGTGATATGTTGCGGCCTCCCACTTTACTTTTGGCTTCGTAGCCCGCCATTGTAAGTAGAGGCTGCCTGCTGCTATAGCGACTCCTAACGCGCCAATGACGTACCCAGGATTGATAAAGGATTCCTCTTCCTCCACCTTTTCCTCCTTCTTTGCTTTGTTCTTTTTATTCATCTCCGCGAGCTTCTTTCCGGCAGCGACTCTGCCCGGAGATTTAGCCTTGGTAATCTTGGTATCTTCTACGGGTGGTTGTTCTTCGGTGTCACTCATCTTATATTAAGGGACTTGAAGGACTTGACAAGTAACTTGATGACGACTTGACAATGACTTGGCAATGACTTGACAACGACTTGACTAAGTACTTGAGAATGACTTAAGGACGACTTGACTAAGTACTTGAGGTGACTTGACAACGACTTGACTAAGTACTTGAGGTGACTTGACAACGACTTGACTAAGTACTTGAGGTGACTTGACAACGACTTGACTAGGTACTTGAGGCGACTTGATCAGGTACCTCAGCAAGTGCCGCCTGGAAGACCTTTTCGACTTCTCTGTCCTTCTTGAAGTCCTTCCAAGATGTTCCGAAGGAACCTAGTACCTCCTTCAAGTCGACATGCTGAGCTACGTGCAAAGCCGCAGAGGCGACTGCCATTAACTTACCACACTTCAAAGACAACCACCCACAGGTTATCTTAAGTTCTTGGGATATGACATAGTCATCTCTTATGTCCTTCTGTAGTTGCTCCACGTCGTCTATGGGCAGCGCAAGTCCAAGCAATTTAGTGGCAAGTCGGATAGCGGAGTCTGCTACGGCGTCCGTGGTCTTACTTGCAAGGGCAGCCTCGTACCTCTTATGGAACTTCTTAACCTCCTCTTCTGACAGCTTATTAACCTGCTCATGGGTAAGTTCCTTACCTATCATTTCTTTACAGTTCCCCGAAGACACAAGAATGTTAAGTTGTTCCTTGAGGTTACTTTCATCTAACTGTGTGGGGACTTCATCTATGAGCTGCTCAATGTCCATATATGTTAACGTCATACGGAAACCTCAAAGAGAAGATCATTTTGGAATGTTGGTGCGTTTTTAAATGCCGCATGTATTCGTGTAACTGTTCCTTGGATATCTCACCGCCGTAGTCGCTTAAGATGGTTTCCAGGTCAGACTTGCTCGGAGTATAAAATACTACGAGAGAGCCTATGTTTTCCCTAAAGGGCTTAGAGACGCTGGTAAGCTGCTGGGAAAGCAACCAAACGCTGATATTGTCGTGTCTGCCGCTAAAGGCGAGCTTCACTAATTCGGAGGTGCGCCTTTTTACGTCGTCCCCACAGGCAATGTCATCCAATATGAGGAGCGTCTGTGTATCTTTAGGGAATTGCTTGTGCCAGAACTTAAGATGGCTGGATAACTCGTTAGGATCTAAGATATCTACGAAGAAGTCGTCATCTTTCACTCCTATGCCTTCCCAGGTGCGGTTATTCACGTAGGTGGGACAAAGCAGCACTATGTAGTCAAAGCGGTATCTAAAGGGTCCTAATAGCTGCTCCACGATGAACTGGGTCTTTCCGCAGCCGGTGGGTCCTACTATCAGAGCATTGCAGGGAATATGATTCGGATCCATTATATATACAATGGAACCAGTGGAAGCAGTAAGAAGGATTACCGCCGACGCAAAGGATAAAAAAGACACCATAGAAATGCAAAGGGAAGAGATAGACCGGTTAAAAGAGCGCGTACAGGAATTGTACGATGAAATGTGTGGTCTGAAGCGCGCAGAACGGTTTGGCGCGCTTTTGACAATGGCGGGCTGGGCTAAGGAGTCCATTAAGGACTTCATGCGATACCCTCCATAGATATATGGACTGTATTACGTGTGAAGCACCTGCTGACTGCATTATTGTCGTTCCAGAAGAACCTATCGATAAAGCCCCCTCCAAGCCTGTGAAAGAAGCAACGTCACCCGGTAAGTATCGTTGCCTTAGTTGTAACAAGGTGTATGCGTGCGATGACTTTGAGGGTCACTATTGTCACACGGACCCCAAGCTGATTCTATGAAAGTTCCAGTGAAGAAGACTGAAAACATACCCTAGGATTACTAAATTTGCATGGGTCTTCAAAATAGGGGTATGAAATGTTGACAAAAAGGTTAAGATAATTGTTAAATATATGAGTTGCAAAGATTGTAAGAAGACATTTAGCAGTAGGCAGAGGTTAGAATACCACGTAAATAATGCTGTATGTAAGAAGGAAACCGTTCCTAGGATCTGTAAGGATTGCCTTAAGGAATTCAGTACACAGCAAAAGATGCAGCAACATGTAAAGAAGCGCATTTGTATTACCTGCGATAATTGTGGTGGGGTATTTCCTACAGGATTGCATGAGCATTTAAAGAGAGGTGTATGTATTAATAGCCGTCAATGTAGTTTCTGTGAGAAAGTATTCAGTAGCATACAACGACTCCAAACGCATAAAAGAAGGCATGAGATATCCTATATGCGCCTTTCAAAGGAATATAGTCTCCAGGACGTAGATTGTAAGATATGTCTCGGACCTTTAAATGATTGCATTCATAAAGAAGAATACCTTAAAGGTTGTATAGATAATTATAAACATCTCTCACGGTTATTTCCTTTCTTTGAACGCTCTGAAGGAGTTCCCTGGACTAACAGAAAGTATTGGACAGATGAATGTTATAGCTGTAAATGCACCAGAGAAGACGAAGGACATATTTCATACTGTCTTAACAAAAAGTTAACTTAAACGTCAACATTTGAAACCCCTATTTTGAAAGCCCTTGCAAAAATAGTAAGATATCGTATTTTGCATTGGAGTGGTGGTTACCATGACCATGGGTTATGTTTGTGGTAGCTGCATTACCGCAGAGGAAGAAAATGAATAAGATATATGCTACCTTACATAGCTGCATTCACAGGCGGAGCTTTGATTTACATTGCAAATTACATAGGAGAAAAAAAGAGGGCAGACACAGCAGATGACTACTTATCCGCCCATGAAGAGGATTAGTCGCACAATGGATTATTCTCCGTTCGACGTTCGATGTCAAACTTCCATCGGCCGTTTACCTTACCATGACTGCGTAGGTGTGTATATTCTTCACCCTGCAGTATGTATCTCACACAGTCAGGCGCCCAAAGGCTGTATTCCTGACCGTCGCGTTCTAAGACCAACCTCAAACGGTCGATGTCTTCGAATGCGACGTAGTTTTTTATTCGGTATGAAACGCCTTGCAGCAGATCTCGCCAGTATGTTTGTTTAAGAATCATTATACCTATGAAATATTTTAAGGTGCGTGCTTAAAGTGTCTTGACCTTTGAATGCCTTAATGCACCAAGGACAAGGAATGCGAATGCCAGCAACATATTCATCTATTTCCCTGCAAAGCAGATCATAATCATTGCTTACGATGGTTAAATATCCATTTTCTTCAAATCGTTCCAACATTACCTTTTGTTTCTCGGACAATACGCCGGTGCCTTTGGGTGTCTTCAATTCTATGCATAATCCATTGTATTTGTTGTGATTGTTAAGGATCAGCAGATCAGGTTGACCTGCCTGGTAGCCTTTCCGCCAGCTTTTAATGCGCTTACTTACGGTGTCCTGCAGTTCTCCAAGACCTGGGACTATGATTACGTGCGGGTGAAACCTACGCACCCTGTGTACGGTTCTGTCGTGTATGTCTGCCTCAGTTTCTATCTTAAACTTCATTGGGTTTGAGCCGTCGAATCGCTTCTCCATGTCATATTTACCTGTCTTTCTGAGGGTGGGTAGGACGTCGCCTAACACCCACTTTTTGAACTCCTTAGCTGCTACCTTCTCTGACCCGAATACTAATTCATACAAGCCCTCCTCCGTCAAGTATACAGCATTGGGTTGTGCATTAAGGGTGTCGGTCAGCCCTACACCCTTTATAGACCCCAGTGTTACCTTGTTTTCCTCTGAAACGTGTGCTCTAACTGCGTCCCGAGAGTTAGCGTAGCCCAAGGCTCCTGCTACTGACTTTGCTTTAAAGTACAGCTTGTCGCCTTGCACTATGCATTGCAGTTTAGTTTCGTTGTTTTCAAATACGCGAAGCATTATATACCAACGATATTTTTTATCAAAAGGATGAGTCATCAATATGCAACGCTCTTTAGCTGATTCATTTCTACACTCAGTTGCGCGTCTGAGACTACGAAGATATATGCGTTGATCTTAGTAGTGTCGCTGGCGTCTTTGGTGCGCTTGATCTCCAACGTAATACCGTCCTGGGTATTTACCAGCCGCAATCCCTGTCCATGTAGGTCTTCGTCGTTCGTCGTGCGCATGTCGATCCACAGCGCATACTTATCCTTAAAGAATTCCTCGGGGCTAATTTGGTCGCCAAACTTACGTGCGACTTCCCGGTACATATCCGCGGGCTTTATCCCTTGTGAGTAAACCTTATTAGGCACTCCGTTAATGCTAACGCCTACGTTAGTGATGTTAGGATTAAAGAACGCCTCAGAGTCACGCACTCCTGCCGTGTATGTCTTTGCGAACAGCAACATTATCCCTGTGAGGCTGCGCCTGGGAAGGTTAATGCTTTGGTTGATGACCTCTTCGACGTTATTTGTAAAGCTGAACGTCTTGTACATCACGACGTGATCGTAAAGGAAAGCCTTCCCGGAGCTGTATTCCATACCGGCGCTACGTGCTAAGTCTTCGCTGTATACCGTTTCATACTGCAGCTCTAAGTTAGTAACGGAGTATGGGTGGACGGCTGCTGAACTTACGTCCTTTCCCTGTAGGATGTTCGTAGTGTCTGCTAGGGTTACTTCGAACTGTAGTTCGCTTAGCTGCCTTGGGTAGTATGCACCGTGGTTCGTGATAACTTCGAAATCTAATGGAACTACATGCTTAGTACCATAAGCCGTCTTTATTTCGTCTTCTCCTGAGGCGCCAGAGGTTGCGCTTCTTACCTTGCGTATGGCATCACTGGCGATTCCCTGCTCTATCCTTTGCGCGCGGTCAAATGCAGTCAACCATAAGTCTTTGTACGTGGTATACAAATCATACCTGTTCAAGTCCAGCAAGGATTCCCCGGCGAACTTTACGCGTATTTTGGAAACGAGGTTTCTACCCACGTTATTGACGACGTAACGCACGTCCGCAGTGTTTGGTTGTATTGCTAGGTCAAACCTTAGCGCCAGGGTGCCAGGAACCAACACTAGGTTATCCGTTAGGCGGGGCACGCCTACGTACAGGGTTTCCCCTGGCTTAGCGCTGCTGGGGGTAAAGGTGACCCGGTGAAAGGTGCGTTCTGCTTTCAGTCCGCCAACCTGCTTAGGTAATATGTTGGGGTTTAACTTTGAGCTTATCATATATAATGGAAGTAGAAGGAACGGATTTTGACCCCACCACCGAAGAAGGCCAAGTCGATATTAACGACGAAGAATACGATACGTTAATCCCAAATGACAACGTGTCCCGCGAGTATATTTGGGATAGGCTTCGAAATAGGTTCGGAAGTAGGGCCCGCGAGGCCTGGCGTTCCTTAGAGGATAAGTGGCAATCAAGGAACCCAGGGAGATCTATTCCAGAATATTTAGAATTGCAAAACTTGGATTCCACGGACCTAAGAACTGAAATGCTAAGGGGGCTTTTAGACGACGTAAGGGAGAAATTTCCAAATGTGGACTTGACCCGCCTTAATTTCCAAACCGGAGATAAGGGGCAAATTCAAATCCAGTATCAAGGAAGGGATAAGTGGTATAATCTCTACCAAAGGAGAGACTCCGACAGGCTCACCAGTAATCTCCCAAAAGAAATCAAAGACGCATTAGGAAGACCTAATTTGGTGGAAAGACTAAGAGAAAACGATGAAAACACCAGCGAAGCCTTTGAAAAGTTCAAGACCATAATGCAGCGGCAACAAAAAGGTCTTGAGGCGATAAGGGAAGTAGAAGAGCTAAAGCAAGCGATGGAGGAAAGGGAAGCAGATTACATGCGGCAAAACCGACTACTCCTTGATGCTCAAAAGAGAGAACTTGACGACAAGAATCAACGCATATTAGAACTTAGAGAACAAAGAGACATTTCTCTTCGCGAAAAAGACAGCGTCCAAAGGGCATTCAATCTCGCCCTGCAAGACCTGGATATAAGCAAGGAGGAAGCTAAGAACTTACGAACCACCATAGCTGGTTCTTTGGAGGAACGGCGGCAGTTGATTACCGAAATCAACACTAAAGAGGAGCAAATCCGGCAAAGAGATCAGGCCATCGAAGACCTGGAGGGGCAAATAGAGCGGCAGCAGGAATAATTAATGACCAAACTCGTCCCGAAGAGGAAAGGGAGGCAGCACAAAGGGAATTAGAAGCCCTTCAGGAAAGAGTCGCGGAATTACAAGCGCAAAAGGACAACCTGGAAAGAGAATTGGGGCTTACCACCAAGGAAAAGGTA
This sequence comes from Actinia tenebrosa, assembly GCF_029948245.1. Taxonomy (NCBI): domain Eukaryota; kingdom Metazoa; phylum Cnidaria; class Anthozoa; order Actiniaria; family Actiniidae; genus Actinia; species Actinia tenebrosa. The sequence goes on along the minus strand of NW_028292574.1, from coordinate 11,515,483 downwards.
AAAAGAGCCCTTTTGAAGTATGGCATTCCGCTGGCATTTGCGGTCGCTATTTCAAGCGTAGTAGGAGTTATCCTATCCGCGCTTAAGGCTACAGGTGCAGGCGTAAAGAAATTAGGCAATGGACTAACGGACTTGGGAAAAAAGATGGCAGCCGGTCTTCCTGGGCTGCTGGGTTCAGTTGTTTCCTTGGCACTTAGGGCCGGCGGCGAACTGTTGAAGTTTGTAGGGAATAACATCTGGATCTTGGTCGTCGCTATTGGGGTGGTCCTCCTGAAGAAGATGAAGGCTTGATCTTATCCTTCTCATCGGACGGTGTCCTGCTTTGAGGATAATGAAAGACGGTATTAGCACCGCCCTGGTAATTTGGAACCAACGGCAACACACTCATGGTAGAAATGGGCTTATGACTCCAGGCTGCATTAGCGGGCCTGCGACCTATGCGATTTATCCCAAACTTGCCGTCATCAGAAGTGACTTGCAACTTAGCATATTTACAATTGGCTAGCATATGAAAAGTTACTGGCGTTAGGTCTTCAGAGGACCTAGTGTAGGGCTCCATCGAAAAATGGGTAACTTTCCTGGTGTTCGTTGAAGTTCGATAAGGAAGCAGGGGCTTATTATTCTCATCGATAAGCCTAAACCCCACATTCGCATGCGTATTTGCATTAATGCTAATAGTGCAAATGACCAATGCAGTGCCCCCAACCTCAACCCACAGTCCAACGTCATGCCAAGCGCCGTTGTCATATCCCTCTTCATCTAAGCGGTGGGTATAACGCGTTTCCCTCACGTATGGATTCATATATTACAGGGAACAAGTTCCCTTCTAGAGGCTCATTACCGTCAAAGTGCTGATGGTCATGTGGTTATAGACAGTATTCCTTTGATTTTCTATGCTATTTATGCAAACACTCCCGGTGTCATCTACTCTTATCTGCAGCTTTACCTTTCCGTGGCAATCAGCAACCATGTGGAAAGTCCAAACGGAAAGATTCTCGGCGCTATTCGTTGGCGGCTCTACTGAGAAATGCGTGGGCTCTCTGTTGTTCGTCTTCGCGCGCATGGGTTGCAATACTCCATTGTCGTCACAGAAACGAAATCCTACATTCGCACTGCTAACGGCCCCCAAAGAAATGCTGCATAATATCAATTTCTTTCCTGAGTAATTCAAATTCACGGACATGCCCGTGACATCAACCCAAGATGCCTGGGTGTATTTTTTCTCGCCTGTGTAAGTCGTATAAACACAATCTACTCCAGTTACGTAGGGGTTGTTCATCGCCATATATAATAGCTTAGACCAACGCTTGCAGCTGCTACGCCGGCCTTTAGTAAGTTATGGTCATATTCCTCGGGTATCGTAGGCAGGACCTTCTTTTGGGGCTTCTTCTTTGGTTCGGGTTTTTCTGCGTGTTCCTTTTTTGGCTTCTCCACGAAGTGAGGAATGTTCCTAAGAGTGTCAGAGTTCACGTCGTTCACCCCAAACTTCATATCCTTAGTAGCTCGTTGAAGTTTGTTGTTGTATCCTACTACAGAACCAGTATTTATAGATAAGTTACTAGGCATTAACCAACAACCCGGTGCTACTGCATAGTCCAACCTCGTCTTAGAATTTTGTATAGCTAGTTGGTAACGCTGTACGCCCTTGCTAATGTCGCCCTCCAAGATTGAACTTTCAAATAAGATCAAGGCTTCGGCTCGCGTCTCTTCTGCGGCGCCGGTATTTCCGATTATACTTGATCGGGTGTTTACCTGAGCTCCAAGGATGGAATACACGTAAGCTTCTATGCTGCGGTTCAAACGGGCAAGGCCGGCTTTGGTTAGTCCTTTACCTTCTGGGGGTATGAAATTAAAGTATTGCTTCGTTTGCTCGTCGTTGGTAATCTTAATAATCAGTGGATTGGCCCCTGCATACTTACCGCCCTCATCTTTGAACAGAGGTCCGTCTCTGACTTCCTTAGTGGTTTTGGTATTTGGTTCAAAGAAGGTGCTACTGTCGTGAGTTTCTTTGTGATATCCCGTGTCCCATCGCAACTGCAGCGCATGAACTTCCTTATCACTTAGCACATGCCCACCAATCCCCCAATAAGCCCAAATATGTCCCAAACCATTGTTAGCACCGGTAGTGCATCTAAAATCCTTCCCTACAACACCGAACTCCTTACAAAGCCTGTTATAGGCTGGAACGTCGTATTTGTTATCTCTAGGATAAAACGCAGCATCTCCCGGTAATGCAGTAACGCCCATCTCATGTAGTATTCTCCTAACCGTGAAGTGAAAATGAAACATGAATATCGAATTCTTCATCAAGTTCGCACTTACACCGCAGCCGCTAGTGGCACACCAAACCGCAAAGTTCAGTTGCTGTGGCCAGTATCGCATGTTAGGGCCTCTCAACCATTCATGAGATTCCTTAGCGGTGGTGTGAACAATGGGTACGTTTTTGAAGATATCTCGCACCTTTAACGGAAAGGAATGCTTGTTAGAGATCCGCATGTTCAGCGTTAGGTCCAAGCTTGGGTGTTTATCAAATGAAACTGCGGGTATCGGATAAGTACTGGTACCCAGCAATAATTCCTTTGACCAACCTTGCACGGGCTTATGTTCAACATATGTTGGCTTAGGCTTATGTTCAACATAACCAGAATTCTTCAGTTGATCGTCTATCTGATTAACCAGCGTAGGTTTCAAATCCTCATTACTGTACATTCTGGAGCCGTTATAGTAAATACCATCGGGCCTTCTTTCGAACTTACTAGCATCCGCGTGCGGAAACATCTTCCTGAAGGCCCTCCAATTCCAGTAATCCCTATTGTCGTGATGTGGCTGCTCCTGTATATCATTCCCAAAAGCGTCGTACATTAGTATATATAATGGATGTTATACCATCAGCGCCTCCACTCTATCCTGATTTACCTACAAAACCCAATGAATTGAATGCCGAGAACTTCCGCTTGAATAAGGCAAATCTAATCCTCGCTTACTTAGAGGGTCAAACGAAGCACTATGAGGAGGTCAGGAAAAAGTATGCTAGAGCCCGAAGCATATTACATAAAATCGCGATAACTTCCGGCTCCATGTCCGTGGCGTTAACAGGCTCTGGCGTTGCTACTTCGCTTACTGGACCGGGAATAATCGTTGGAGTTCCTTTGGCCAGCGTTGGGGCAGCCTGTGGTATTATTTCGGCTGTTACAACAGGCGTTATGAAACAGTTGTCAAGCAAAATATCCAAGCATGACACGACAATAGCTCTGTCAAGGGCTAAAGTAAATACGATCATTGACCTTGTCTCAAAGGCTTTGCGTGACAGAAAGATAGACAACGCAGAATTCTCGCTTATCTTAGCTGAAGAAGACAAATACGAGAAACTAAAGTCGGACATAAGGAATAAAAAAACCATCGTGAAAGATCTTTCCGAGGAATCTCGCAAAAAGATCTACCAAGAAGCGAAAGAAGAGCTTCAAAGAAAGCTTGCTCAGTAAACATCTGCTTTGAAAAGAGCGTGACAGGATTTCGTTTACATATCGAACGACAGTCTGGAAATTACGCGTAATCTTATGGCATAAGATTTATACCATAATACACGGCATGACCTTATTTAGTAAATTATTACGCGTAATATAAATTATTTAGCGAATTATTACGCGTAATATAAATTATTTGCATGACCTTATTTGGCGAATTATTACGCGTAATTTCTCATCTTATGCCATAAGATTCACTATCTTCTTGGAATCCATCCTAAGAGGGGGTGGTTGGGGTCGATTTCGTGAAATATTTCGTAGATTACGTCAGGGTAATAAGGAATATCCTTATCCAGCCGACAAAACATCCACTCGGCTTTTGTCATATCAGAAACCTCGGGAATAGACTTACCGGTAATTTCAGACAAAAGATAGGGAATAGCTTTGTAATATTTCCCTAGTTTTAATTTTTTCAGCGTTTTCCGTAGACTTTGCGGGGTTGGCTCTTCTAAATGGTCTATGATTTTCTTCTTTACTTCGTTGTCTAAATATACCGGTCGATAACCTTGGATATGACTCATCCAGTCCCTGAAGTATTTTATTCTTTTGTATGGCGTCTTCTTACGACCTCCGTTGGAATAATATTGTTCCCTGGTAGCACAAGGCACGGCATTACGAATATTTTTACCGCACTCGTAACACTGTGCTGACGTGTCGTCTTCTATTTGCATTTTCTTACCACAACAAATATACTTATTTGGTTTAGTAGGTACAAACTTGGGTTTCAAGCACTTTACACAGAAATCATAAACAAACTCTTTACATTCTTCGCACTCCATATATAGACTAACATATTTGCGCTGTTGCCCCCAACCACACTTGGAGTGGGTTGTTTCCGTAGGTGGATTTTTGACACGGGTCTTGCCCGTGTTGAGATTGCGCTGGAACCCCCATTCCCTATACTACTATAATCAATCCTTATGGCTTCATGTGACAATGTTATGGATTTGTCAATCAAACAGTAGAGATTTTAATAGATCATTGTTTTTGTTAAGTTAAATACAGTCTCTATATTAATAATAATTCTTTGATTTGTATAGTGCCTTATTCAATGTTCTAAGGCCCTTCACAATATAGACCCCTTGCATTGACTTGTTCTGGGGACAAAAACAAGCTGTCTTTTCTTATGCAAAAAAAATCATTTTGTTGCCCAGAACAATACCTCTAGGCGATTCAGTGCAAGGGGTCTATACCTTTTTATTCTATTAGTATGTACTAATAGAAAAAGAAATTATATTGATGCCATGCAGAGCCATGATAAGGCTCAAAGATACTTATGAATACATTATACAAAAGATACATTTAATGAATATATTATGCGTTTTTTTTTTGCTCTTTTTTTTTTTTTTCTTTAAGGTGTAAAAGTTTTAGATTAAAACGGACATAAATTTACAGAAATTTTAATGTCAAGGTCAATAGAATTCCACAATTTTGTTGCTAACATAACAGTGTTTTATTTTGGAATTTTCAGAAGCAGCTGGTTAAAAGAACAACTAGGATTATATCTTCTTGTATGTGATCAGAATTTTGAAGATTATGTGGGCCTTGATAGGGAGCCAGTGTAAAAACCTTTACAACAGGAGTGATCTGGTTTTCATCTGTTTGTCAGAAGGTGTGCTGCAGCATTTTGCACTTGTTGGAGTTAAGACAGTCATTTTAATCAACAAAAACAGTTTATGAGATAAATATAGTTACATACTATAGTGAAAAAGGACAGAATAACGGACAGTGCCACTTAAAAAAACTAAAGAGCTAATTGAATAGGTGACAATCTTTGTGATTCATAATAAGTGGGGGAAAAAGCCTATTATTAATCCATTATTATGAAGTAATATACATATATTACAATTAAGGCATCCTCCAAGGTGGCTGATAGCAGGACAATAGAAGACGTAAGGTTAAACAATGACCAATGCCTCACTAACTGGCATGTTGATCACAGCTGTAATGATAGGGATACTTTTTCCTTGCCTAAGCACAAACACTTTAATGGTATCAGAAATACCTTTATCACTTATACACTCCACTAAACTTTCAAAAGTATAACAAAGGCCTGGTACAAGTAATGGCACAACAATGCATGGTTTTGCTAAAGCATAAAGAGATTCATCAAACTGAAATGTTATCAGCAAGTTTGTGATGGCAACACTTGGTGAAATGTTTTGCAGATTTACAGTCAACTTGAATGCAGGACCAATTCCCTGTATGTGGGCTGATAGCTTGAGTGGTTCCATAGCAGATGAGGACACTGGATTGAGGCTCTTTTGCAGTGCATTGACGTATGACCTGGCAGCAGTCAGTCGGAGAAGATACAAGTCATGCTGGAACATACGATGCATACTGACAGCACTTTCACGCTCTCTTAATGTCTGGTCAACAAACAACTTGGTTTTCTTTGGAACATTGAGTTTAACTGACTGTGCTGGAGGGGGTCCTGGTGTCAGGTCCTTACCTTCAAATGTAGCTGTCCTCTTCAATATCTTCACGTAAAGTCCTCCTACTGTTGTTATCAAAATCAGTGCACTGTCTTCTCTACCAAATCTTCCAAACCTGATAGCTGTGACTGGGTCATTTGTTTTTATTGTGCTTACAAGAAACTTGTCCTTGTAAACCCTTGTTTCTCCATTATTAAGGCTAACAAGTAAGCCTTTAAAGCTTCTAGCCTTATAGTCCATAATAGCCATGCTAACAATGTTCGAGGGAAGATAAACAGTCCAAAGCTTCTTTCCCTTGGTGGAATAGCAAGTCAAAGTATCATCCATGCACCCTATGATGATGTTTTTCCCTATGCGTTCCAAAGATACAGCTTGTGATGTTAATTCTATGCAGGCTTTAGCAGTCTTACTTCCTCTCTTGAGGGTATACACTTTCCCATCACGACAGGCAACCACTATTCTAAATTCCACATCAAATAGGCCTGTTACAGACATGAATGATGGAACACTAGGCAGACTCATCTTAGAAAGAACAGTGAATGCCTCAGGGTCTAAGACATATATATCTTTACTTTCTGTCCCAATAACAAGGCAGCTTACAGCATCATCATCAGCCATGCTTTTCTTTAAAGTGTTCATACAAGTAATCACTGTCTGCCGTTTCAAAGGGGCTGCTTCATAAATGCTAGCAAAGTTTTCCATTTCATCCAGTGGCAGAGAAAGAAATTTTAGTGATCTGACTGTCAATTCACCTTCACTTCCTTCATTCTTTAAACTCTCCAGCATTTCCTTGAGCATTTGAAAATCAATCTTGTCCTCCTTTGCTTGGTTCCAAAGATCTTGCTCAACTGCATTGACTTCAAGAGGCGGTAACGTAAATTTAAAGTATGGCCTTAAATTTTTATATACATATATAAAAGGCCCTGATGCAACGGCAACAGCTGGGGTGCGTGGATCATTGGTATCCATGTAAAACGTTACCAGTGCAGTTGAAAGGTCAATTATAGCACTTTCCATAAAGAGACTCGTTCCTTTGAACACCTTGAGCTTCATGTCAAAAGTTCCTGTACCAAAATCTGCCACAAGAAGCTTGAAGTCGCCATCTGCATTAAGGTCAGCCAATGAAATGGAAGAGGAAAAGGTATAGAGATTTGCCATAGGGTCTTGATGGGCATTCAACCACACTTTGTCACCGTCATCATTATTTTCCCTAAACAAAATAAACAGACATTAAGTTAATAAAATTCAAAATAGTTTTTATTGTGGAAATCATTGCCAATGAGCAGCCCAGTGAAGATGTGAGGCCGCAAGGTGGCAGCATCATAGAGCCGATGCAGGAGAATGTTATGGAGAATCAGGCTCAATTAGATGTGATGTAATGTAGCAATAGAATTCGATCTAGACCAATTGGATTCGAGTAAATTTCGACATAATTATCTCCATGTGCTTCATACATGCTTCATACCAAGTAGCTTACTTGGAGTTTAAATGAGGATATACACAGTTGAATGAGAGAGTTTATTTCAGAATGGCCAATTACATTTTCATTCTCGACCAGAGGTAGAAAGTTTTAAAGTGGTAAAATTTGAACATTTTTCCCCTGTTAGAAATAATTTGTACCATATCACCATTTTCAGTGAATTGATTTTCCAAAAGTTATCAATACTACATAAATAAAGTGGTACAAATCTTTGGGCTATATTTTACCACTCCACTGATTTCCAAAATATGATATGCACTAATATTAAAATATATCATTTCTCTACAAACGACAAATGAATCTGTTCAGAAACAATGTGCAAAAGCAATGCCTACCAATACAAGTCCATTTCAGATATTTGTGTTACTTAGCTCGTTTAGCTTTATAGTCGTTCTAGGTAACCTCTACTATTCTTTTGACAATGTACTTATATCTATATTTTTCTCTATTGTAATTTTTGGTATAAATAAAGCACATTGATTGATTGACTGAAGTGGTTATCGATCAACTATTTATATCTGGAAGACCAAATCTTTATGGCATTTTAGAGAAAGCTAGGGCTTGTAATAAATGATACTTCAATTTCATTCGTTCCTTCTACAAGCTTGTACTTCTAAGGAAAGGATATTGTCCTGCAAAGGTTTTAGGCGATCATTCTAGACTGGGAAATAGCAAAGCTAACTATAACTTGTGTGTGTTTACTTAATATAAAGAAACACTGCGTTGTCATGGGAGATATATCAAACATTCAACATTCAATCGCGTTTTACTATTTATCATTTGGGCGGCAACTATTAACGAATGATAGACTCTCTCCATACCTTTGATTCGCTTTCTCAGAAGAGCTTTCCATTATTATTCTTGCAAGAGTAAAGCAGAGTTCAATATGGTTTGAATACAACAAGAACCAAGATGGCGGACGAGCGAGCAAGCCCAGCTGCTAGTGCTAGTTTCTCACGGGCGGTGGTGTCCCGCGATACGAATTTTCATTAGCCAGCGGTCCTTTATATAATGCATCACGGCATCACCTCCGCTACGCTATAAAAGATATACCACTACCACTCTGGTCTTGGCCCGAGTGTGTGGTTTATGACTGAATTTTATGAGACGCAATTAGACAAAAATACAAAAAAAAAAGCGTTTTAATGAACAATTTGCTGCAATTTGTACCATCAGTCTCCTGAAGTTTGAGTGGGATTTATTTGACGCTGTTTAGGGGTTTTCAATCCGCTCTAATCTCTCTCTCTATAATATTCCAATAAGTTGTCCGACCTAACTGGATGAGGGTTGTTTGGAGTTGCAAACATGTGCTACCAGTAAAAGATTAAATGTCAAATTGCGGGTATAGAAACCTTTGTTATAGCGGCGAGTCCCTCCATGTGCCGCGGTACCAGTTACGGACTTCATTCTCCGGTTAGGAGTTAACTCTACACAGCAAAAAGAGGTTTTGATCTGAATCATAATACAGATACAATGATTTTATTTTTCAGTTTCCCTTTTTCCTTCTTGTTCGGTGTATATTTGGTTCAGGGAACACCGTCGCAGTCGACATCAAATACAAGTTCTGTGGATGTCTTTACTTCCGTGGAACAGTTGAAAGGCCTATCAAGACTCGAATCGTTCCTCAGCCATTTACTAGATGAATATGTAAATGGTAAATACCACATTGATGCACTTCAAGTAGTTAAAGACTTTTCAAGTGAAATGAAGAAGATCCAAAAAGCCAAAGAACTTGTTGGTATTGATTCATTCATTGGTCATCCATCTAACACATTTCTATTGGTCAGACGCTTCATTAAACACTGGACAGAGTTATCGAACTACTTGAATAAAGGCTCAGAAAATGGTGAGTCCTACTTTAAAGCTTTATTTAAGTCAGTATTGATCAGTGCTCCCTCGTAAGGTTCAAAGGCGAGTCGCTCGATCGGGTCTTTCTGGTGATTGCACGGTCCCTAACCTAGAATGAAGGGAGTACACAGTAGTATTTAGTTGAAAACTGAACTTATTAAATCTTCATTTCTTTTTAAGAATTGCAGAAAATTTTGAAGGAGAACAAGCCTTCATTCCCTTCGTCACGTGACTTGTTGGGATGTGCTACGGCTCTATTGCGGATACAAGATATTTATCAGTTCCCTGCTAAGCAAATTGCTAAGGGCCACCTTAATACAAATGATCAAGGACCAAAGCTAGGAGCAGACGAATGTTTTGACCTAGGTTACGCCGCACATACATGGAAGTACTTCGATCTAGCACGTGATTGGCTGAAAGAAACATTATTGCGCATGAGCCAAGAGTATGGCTACAAAGGTGTATTGAAAAGAACAAGGGTGTTGGAATACCTAGCCTGGGCAGAGTATCAGGTATAGGCGTATATATTGCAGAAAAAAATATAGTTAATATATTGTTAGAATTGGACTGAAATAGCTCCGGGATCGCCTTGAGTACCACTCTAAACAGATAGTGTTGTGTTGGTTTAAAATGTGGCTAAGAATGGTAAATATTATGGACAATCAATATCTATCTGATATCGATAGCCGATAACCATCTGTAGAATAATAAACTATCAATCAATTTGATTTGTATAACAAAGTTATGAATTTGTCTAAAGATGAACCAACATATCGCGTTGTTGTCGAAATACTATAAAGACTAAATTTTGCTTCATAACAATATTGATAGATTACTTCACGCGGTACGTTTCAGTGCATTTTGTTTTTCCTTTTTGACTTTTCAGTTCAGTTTATTTTAGTTTGTAAATATGTGACTCTGCGTTCGCCTCGTTCCTATGTTGATTATCATAATTTATTCAATATGGCGGCGGAGGAACCGTGAAGGACACTATTGTTTGTTTTATAAATGTAGTACGTTATGCCTCCAAATTAGCTGCGCTCTGCTCTTCATGGGCGCGGAAGCGTTATGACACGCAACCGTTCTGGTGTGGTGCGCTCTCTGAGTTTAGCTCTATATCCGATTCAGATAGCTTAAAATTATAACTAGCTTTGTTTTACTACAATAAAAGAACAATGATCAAAATACTACTTTACTGCGTGCGTCGAAGTAAGGGCTGCCTTGCTGATGAAACTTAACACAGGTTTATGAAATCATCAGGTCAGGGAAAGCGATAGCATTCACGCAGTATTTTTTTACACCTAGTTTTTGGAGATATATGATTTATTTAAAGGATAAATAGGTTATACATATATGGCCAGCTGAGCGGTGCATTTTTTTTCAGCCAATCATAGCGCGTTTAGCTTATTTGCTGTCGACTCTCATTCCCAAGCTACTATAACCCGACTTTTGCGTATTTTTCTGTTTTGTTTTGACTAAAATATAATGTACGTGCCTACGAGAAGCAGAAATATGTAAAGGAAGAATAAAAACAATTTCGCTTCGTCTTTCAAGCTCCAAAAATGCTTAGGGTCAGTCATTTTGTCCCCTCATGCTTTGCGCGCCGCGTTCACCACTCAGCTGACATAAAGTAGCAAAGGTATGCATGGCACGTGATGATTAATTATAATTAATTTCATGTTTTTTCGTCGCTCGAAGTTGAGTAGCTCGAACCATGCCAGCGAGAAGGATGTGTTTTCTTCGTTCTAGAGGTTTTGACCAGACTAGCGCTTCTTGTTAAAATGAGAAAAGAAAACACTGATAGTAAAGATAAACTGTGTTGTTGCTGTAGAAAAAGTCTTTTAAAAGCCAACATTTTATTCAGAACTCTGTTTAAAAACTTTCGAAGCTTTGTCGCGGCGCAGCCCAACGCACGCGGCTTATATTGTGCAAAGGTTTTCGATTAAAAGGTATTTTGTATCTATTTATCATTTTTGCGAATATACTTACTCATTCTTATTTCATTTTTTTAGACAGGCAACCTTCCCGAGGCAATTAAACACACTCAATCGATTCTGGAAAAAAGTAAGTAAGAGTTCTTTACCTTTTTATTCAGTTAGCCTGACATTCGGTCCTGGTTTTTCGCATTCTTTCTATATTAATGTTTTTACTCCACTATGTTTTCGTGGGCCAGAATATTAAGCGAATTGCCTTTTTTACGAAATGTCCTTAGAAGGATCTTAGCCGCACAATCCCCAAAACAACCCTATATATGTACAAAGCTTTTTACTTTATTACAACTTAATGGCTTACTTATAGTAATATTGATCTTTTAGAGCCCAAACACAAGAAAGGAATGGAAGCACTGAAGTCCTACAAAGCGCAGCTTAAATACAGGCAAACGTACATTAATAATTTGGACGCAAGATTGCAAGCAAATAACAGAGAAAACCAAAAAGATGAAGAAATCAAAGCTTACGAACGACTGTGCCGCGGAAAGATCATTCAGGCATGTAAATTGTTGACAACTTTTTTAATATTAAGCCCTATTTTGATGCAAGAATCATTCGTATAAACTTTTCCCGACAAGAACACGTACTTCACTATATGTTAGAACAGTTTAATCTAAAGGAATGGATAAAGATTTCTTTGTTTCATGTTGTCTTTGTTTCTTGGCTAAGAGTTTTCCCGCCAAAACCTTAAGAGGCAATGTCCACAAGAATCGAACAAATTCAAGAATTCGTGGCAAGGGTCAAAAAATCAAATTCGCTCTTCTTTTGAAGTTAGGTAGGCCATCATTAGATATGAATCCCTGGGTAGTTGGTTTTCGAAAATATTATTTTATTTCCGAGAAAACGGCCACAGAAGAGGTTCGACCGAAACCCAAGCAAGAGACGCACAAGAGGAGTGAAAATGGACAAACTTTGAACAGAGCGCACGTCAAAAATAAACCATCTATGACAATTTTTGAACTTTCTTCTTAATGTATCACCCTTTTTCGTTCATGTTACTGGATTTCAAGCTTATTGGGAAAGGGACGAATTTTTGGCGAGGGAAAATAGGAGGCCTGTGTTTACATATGCTAATTAGTTGCCTCAAAAGAAAAAAATATTTAACTATGGGCAAGTTCTCTGATTGAAATAATATTTATGCTGCAAGTTGAGGAAGAATAGACCTTTTCAAAACTTTAAAGATTGATTTGGGAAAATTAATTCTGACTGCATAGAAACCTGTTGAATTTGGTTGGAATACATACGAAAATCACGCTTCCCGAAACAACGCAGGACTAAGGATTTTCGTAAAGATTGCCATGAAATTTACCCTGAAAACTAAGAAATTATTGTTCGTACCGTTGTTCTAAAGTTCAGTGTGGTTTGGTAAATTTAAAGCTCCATTAGAAAGGATTTGGGATTGTCGGTATATGATCAAAAAACGTGATCTTTGGTGATTGCGTGACCGAGGTTCCACTTAACGTTTAGAAGTATGATTACTGTAAAATTCACGCTAAAAATTACGATAGAAACGTTATTTAAATAGATTTATAATCTTGTTTTAGTCGAATAAGTTCGACAAAAATTCGTCCCTTTCCCAATAAGCTTGAAATCCAGTAAGATGAACGAAAAAGGGTGATACATTAAGAAGAAAGTTCAAAAATCGTCATAGATGGTTTATTTTTGACGTGCGCTCTGTTCAAAATTTGTCCATTTTCACTCCTCTTGTGCGTCTCTTGCTTGGGTTTCGGTCGAACCTCTTCTGTGGCCGTTTTCTCGGAAATAAAATAATATTTTCGAAAACCAACTACCCAGGGATTCATATCTAATGATGGCCTACCTAACTTCAAAAGAAGAGCGAATTTGATTTTTTGACCCTTGCCACCATTTGTTCGATTCTTGTGGACATTGCCTCTTAAGCATTCCCAAGAGAGTTGAAAGACAAAAACATGGCGGCCATTGTGGTACCGTTAACAATGGATGTTAATGAAAAATCTTTTGTTAAATGGTACCAACATGGCCGCGATGGCGTTAATGTGCAAACGAAGAATTGGAAGTTTTTTGATGGTTTTGGGATGTTTGCACGAAGAATGCTGCTTCCACGTACGTACTAAGACGATTTTTTAGTTCAGTGAAAGCTCCAAAGTAAGATTCATGAAAGTTTTTACGTGATCAAAGGAAGTTTTTTCAAAAGCTATAATAACGCACCTAGATATTAATAAATGGCAAATTATCTTAGAGTAGGGACCGTCCTTATTAGAAGAAAGAATCAAATATGGTTTCGTTAATCTATCGATTATCACACGTGTCCGTGCTCTTTTTCCAGGGTCAACCAGAAGAAAAACTGAGATGTTTTTACAAGACCGATGATCCGCAACTGGTATTAAAACCAGCAAAAATCGAGTTGGTCAGCGTAGAGCCTGAAATTCAAATACTACTTGAGGCAATCACTGAAAAAGAAATCCAAGAATTCAAAAAAAAGGCAAAACCGAAGGTAAAATCTCGACTGAACTCCGTAATACGCACCAGGTGTTTCAACTAGTTTTGGCTTGTACGTTTACCATTTTGTACTAAACCCGCTGTTTTCCTGGAACCGATATGCTTAGTTTTGCTTATGTAAGCTTACTTTTTATTTGTTTTTTCTATTTTTCGCGTTCGGCGGTGAGTTTTTAGTTAATTCTATTGTAACGGAAGAAGAAAAATCAGTCTCCCTTTTATCTCTTAGATCCTACACGAACGATTACACATGATATAATGATATCCCATTTCTTACACCGCTTTGTATGCTTTTATGTTAGCTTATCAGGGTTCAGGCAATGAATTCATCGTCTGCAGGTGAAAACGTGTACACGGACTATAGAATAAGTCGAAGGTACGTCATTCAGTTAGTTTATCATAACCAAATCGAGAACGCTGCCGGGTTTAGGTTGAATGGCAAGGGCGGATCCAGGGGGAGGGTCGGGGGGATCGCGACCCCCCTGTCATTCCTGGGGTCAAATGGGCGACTGTGGTAAAAATGCGACTGGGATTCCTTTGCCCACAAAATTTACCCCTGAGACTCCTTCTTCAAAAAAACCCTGGATCCGCCCTTGAATGGATTCTTGCTCACTAGTAGTATTATAGCATGGTACCCTACAGACGGCCTCGAATTCACTTCAGTAAGTTCTTGGTACCACAGAAAAAATCTTTAGTAATTAATCCTCGCGCCTGAACCATGAGGCCCATGATGGTGAGAGGACTAATTGTCGATGAAATATATAGATGCAAACAAGTTTTCATCCAATCAGAACGCAGCACTGATGATAGACCACTCGTTTGATTTGACTAAAGTGTGGCTCTGTTCTTACCTTGCAAGCAACAGGACTATTTAAAAAAATGATTATGATTTTTTCAGTGTTTGGCTTGAAGACCGCGATGCAAAGCCTGTTGTTACCCTCAACAAAAGACTTGAAGCTATCACAGGGCTATCACTTGATGAGAACCACAGCGAATTGTTACAGGTAAGGCTTGTTCAACGTGACCAAAAATGCTTGCCAAACTTATCCAATCGATCCGTAATGAAGGGTGCAATCATTTTTGTGATGTCACCAATGGAGTGAACCAGCTTCCTTTGGCAATGAAACTAGTTTGCTATTTTGGGTGGCTTTCGCAGTTTAACACGATTTGATCATAGTAATGATTCGCATATCCGGCACTGCTTGTATCAAATGCTATATTTATTTTTAGGTGGTCAACTATGGCTCTGGCGGACACGACGAACCTCATCATGATTATCTTCAAGTGGCAAACAATTCATCTTTTACTGCGAAACAACGCAATAGAATGGCTACTATCCTACTTTATGTAAGTTAAATATAATTTAGTGTGTGTGTAAAGTTAAACAAGTAAACTTAAAACAAAAACTAATACTGAGATATATAACAACAAAGGAATGTAATTAGCTTTAGAGTTATGACATAAATTGCAGAAGGAGCACCTATTGCTATACAAACCAACTAGTTCCAAGCTGGACAAAGGGGGTCAGGGGCACCCCTATACATACGTCCCCGTAGTGTACACCCCTATACATACGTCCCCGTAGTGTATACCCCTATATATACGTCCCCGTAGTGTACACCCCTATACATACGTCCCCCTAGTGTACACCCCTATACATACGTCCCCGTAGTGTACACCCCTGTACATACGTCCCCGTAGTGTACACCCCTATACATACGTCCCCGTAGAAACAATATCCTTTTAGGTTCTTTGATCATGATCATCATCAATCATCATTTTCGCGTTTCCAAATAGCGCGCTAAAAGAACACGTGATTCTTTAGCTTATTACTTTGTTGTCCTTGCAGATGAGTGACGTCAGCGCAGGAGGAGCCACGGTCTTTATTGAAGCGGAAGTGATTGTGAACCCACGAAAAGGAAGTGCGGTTTTCTGGTACAACTTATCAAAGTCTGGTCAGTTGGATAAAAGAACCACACATGGGTCCTGTCCTGTCATCATAGGATCTAAGTGGGGTAAGTCAATCTTGATTAATACTGTCGCTGCAAGGCTGTTAACCCTGTTATAGTTTTAAAACTCTTTAAGAACAGGGAGCGGTGAGAAATAGAATGTTGCTTTGCAATGATATAACACGTTCACGATCTTATATGCGGGTTGCAAATTTAACTTTTAAACTGTACATAACTAAAGCCTTGAATAACTCTTTTTGTTCTCTACCTGATATAGTTGCTAACAAGTGGGTATTAGAGAATGGACAGGGAGTAACCAGGCCTTGTGGCCTGGAACAAGATGAATAAAACAGCTAAAGAAAGAACTAATAAAGTATATCAGTATATCAATTAGTTGTTAAAAATAATTAACGTTTTACAACTTCTTAGTCCATATTTATAAATTTTAAATAAACTTTTTTTTAATTTCATAAAATATAGAAACTATAAATGTACGTTTAACAAAGCTAAACCAGAAGTTTTTCATATGTGTCTAAATAATATATGATAGTATAATCTCGATATTACACAGTTGTATTTAAACCGAGATCATATAATTAACAAATATATATAATATTAGAGCCGGTGACAGGAGCTAGTGAAATGTCGGGCCGAAGTGTTATGAAGGCTTGTGAACTTCGCATATAAGGAACACAGTTTTTTTAGAGTAATCCAGTACCGCTCGAGAGCTGGATTTTCATTTCCGCCGCTTTTGTAAGGTTAGGTTTAGTGCTATTGTTTGGATGACCTATCTATTATTTTTTAACCCAATCATGTGACTCGTTCCGAGCGGTACGGGCTGGCTCTTTTTTATGATTTATGAGGTAAAATTCTGTTTATAAGATTATGAACATTAAAACTATATACTGAATAAACTTGGACCTGAGTTACGGCTAACTTAAAATAAACTGTAATATTTTGATGACAACACAGAGAGCATAAACTTACACAAACGAGTTTTCGTCTTTGTATATCATTTATTTTTTATTCAACACTTGTTGTATAAAGATTGTATATTAATTGTCCATTAGCCGAAAGGGTCAAATTAATTTAACGTGCACATCAATAATACTATTGATAATACTATTAATATAATAAGCAAACGAATTAGAAAATATCTGCAGAAGGGCTGTCTACTGAATACTGAATACATCACATGACAAGATTAACATTTAAAGCTGTTTAGGCTGCGTTCATAATGTATGGCAGAGAGGGGGGACAGGTGAAATTAGGGGGGACCGGAAAATTTTTTACCAGTAAAATGGGGGAGGGGGGGTGTGAAAAATGTTTTCAGACAATTGGGAAGGATGCTAATTTTTTAGAAGAAGCTACGAGAGAGTATAGTTTTTTGGGGGGACTTCAAAGGGGGTCTGAAGATTTCTTTTGTCATTTAAAGATTTCACCTGCACCCCCCCCCCCCCCCCCCCCCCCGCCATACATTATGAACGCAGCCTTATCATAGTCAGTAGCATTGTATGTAGAATAAACTTGATTCAACTGAACATTGAATCAAGTTTATCTGTTTATTCTACCTATGTAAAACTAGATTTTCATTTTCGTTTCTATTTTAATCTATTGATTAATGAGATAATTTGATCATTCATCTATCGTGAGATCACACGGCCTTCGAAATTCTTGACCCATCTCGTGAATCCATTTATTGCAAACTAAAAAAAAAGACAAACGATCATTTAATCAAAGTAACTTAATTATAAACCCACACCCCAACCAGTCACACGTCCCCACAATTACTGACAGTACTTACCCCACTTTATAAACCCACACGCCACCCAGTCACATGTCTCCACAATTACTGACAGTACTTACCCCACTTTATAAACCCACACCCCACTCAATCACGCGTCCCCACAATTACTGACAGTACATACCCCACTTTATAAGCCCACACCCCACCCAGTCACGCGTCCCCACAATTACTGACAGTACTTACCCCACTTTATAAGCCCACACCCCACCCAGTCACGCGTCCCCACAATTACTGACAGTACTTACCCCACTTTATAAGCCCACACCCCACCCAGTCACGCGTCCCCACAATTACTGACAGTACTTACCCCACTTTATAACCCCACACCCCACCCAGTCACGCGTCCCCACAATTACTGACAGTACTTACCCCACTTTATAAGCCCACACCCCACCCAGTCACGCGTCCCCACAATTACTGACAGTACTTACCCCACTTTGAACCAACAACGACAGGGCAACCAGCGTGTTGTGTTAGCGAGTCTCCTTCACCTGATTTGCGCAAGTTATACCAGAACACAGCATCACCCTGGTAAAATGTACATCGTTAATAAACGTTTATAATTTTAGCTTCTCACTGTGATGTGAAATACTTTAGTCGATCGTCATGGCAATCAATCTTTTTAAAGCCCTTAATAAGAACTGACCTTAGATGGACGAGCAATGGCTTCTGTCTCAATAAAAACAGTGGATCCTCCAGACTCAACGTCGCTCATCTGTTATATCATATATCAAATATCATGAATAGTTATATGGTGGTTAGAGCATATGTTTTTGTCTCTGTCACACAGATCGCTCTTTGCAACTTTAAATATGCTACCCATTAATAAACATTAAACAACTGTATAGACCAAATTCAAAACTCGCACCGATGTGAGGCTTAAGTTGTGAACAAAGGAATCTGGCGTGATTCGTGACTTTTGAATCACGCTAGATTACTTTGAGTCACGCCAGATCCCTTTGTTCACAACTTAAGCCTCACATCGGTGCGAGTTTTGAATTTGGTCTATAGTATTCACTTACATAAAACAATAATGTCGCTATTCTGTTGCCCATCCCTAACCGCATAATAGCGCTGTACGGCTCCTGTAATAATGAACTGCATAATTAGATACAATACAAGCCTTATGTGCCACTGAACTCGATATACTTACTGTTGCATGATCAAAGTGAGGCTCGTAGTGTCCAGCAGTGCCGTAATTTACGATCTATGATAAAACATTCAATAATATTTAGAAAATCATATGAATAAATTAATGATCGAAATAAATAGAATCGTTATGACGTCACCTGAAGAGCCTCGGCTGAAGTATTGTCTGTTTTTAGACCAGTTATTATAGAGGTTCTTCTGTTAATTCTTTTTAAAATACCCTCATCATTATCATGAGTAAAATCTTCCAACCAGCCGCTGAAAATAAATGAAGCATGATTTGAAATGAAATCTACAATCATGTCTGATCATGTGGTCACTTCTGTGATGTCACGTGACAACGGAAGTGGGTCCGATAGGGTTATTAGGATTAGTGGTATTAGGATTAGCGTGAAACCAGGTTACCAGGTGAAAGCATCAGCAATTGATTATCACACATTACCTTTTGCTTACTCTGTAGTCTGCGAACTCAAGGTCCCCTGTTTCGGAGTTGGTGACTGTGGCCCTGTTAAGCTAACATGAACATAAATATTAGATATGCCGGCCATTCACTCTTGTCCTGACTTAGTAAATGATTGTTTTACTAACCAAAGGAGCAGCTGTTTTTTTGATGTATTCAATTTCGTGATCGTACATCACGTCTCTTAGCATCACTATGTAAGGATCTTCGTTGATCATCTCGACTTTTAGGGGCCGTAGTTTCAACATAGGATGAAGCTTAGTTTCATAGTAACACTTTAACCTTCCCAGTTGAGCTTGCGACTGTCAAGAGAAAGGAGCAGTTCAACACTAACTTTCTTTCATCTTCATAATCGGCTCACTCATAATGTCCTTCATACCTTTAGGGATATTCCCCTGCACAGGCGTTCATAGACCTTCATGTATTCTTCTTTCTTTTTTCGAGGTTTTTTGAAGAAGGCTTCCTGTCGTACGTACGGCCCGCCTTTTTCGTTTGCTTTTTGCACTTCATTCGTTAGAAACTCGATATTCCTACCGGCATAGTCATTTTCCGGATCTGTAGATATATTACAAGAATATTAGTAGATCATCAACAACAAATAAGAAACATCCTTCCATTCCAGCTATTACATATATGAATACTGATTACCTAACTGGAGTAATTCTAAAGCGTGTTTTAAGGCATCTATGAGGCGATCAGTCTGAAATCATAGCAGAAACTGTCAGTCGAATAAATAAATGATTGCCATTTGAGGTGAGTAATGAGTAAATGAATGAGGGAATAAGCGAGTGAGTGATTGAATAAAATATATAATGTCTTTATAAAGAAAGTTACCATGTATTCAGTCCATGACAGAAACTCCAGTACTTGTACTCGTCGTAGTGGCCCATTATATTCAAAAGGCTTCTCGAGTCTTGTCATTCCTTCTATTAACCATCCATACGCCTGTGCATAATTCTCCCATTGGTAATAAGCAAAGCCGATCTCGAAGCAGTGTTCAGCATTCAGTTGTGGTGTGACAGTTTTGTTCGATAGTTTACCATCAGCTATTTGTTTTGCGCTTATTCGGTAAACTTCTTGAATGCGCATAATTGCCCTGACGCAGCCCAGAACATCTTCATCGGTGGGAAATCCAGTTGAAAAGGCTTCAAGTATCTGAAACAAATCTATAAACTATTTATATTAATATCCTTTATGCACTTAGAGAATATAGCAGATCTTACTATATCAATTTACTGGTACTTGATTTATAAATATGTACTTTCTTAAGTCTGCTGCCCGTAAATCATCGCGTTCTAATTTTGCATTAATAGCGATTTATATTCATATAAGTAGTTTGATGAATCAGTTATGTACCGCCGATACGACTTGATAAGCTCGGTTTGACTTCAAACTGCCAAGCAAGCGAGACCCCGTTCCCGTAAGGTACGAATCCTGGTAAACATCAACGCAAAAACGTCCAGTTTTTTTATTTAACAAGTTTAAAATCGAACTTTGCTTGTCAAAGAGAAATATACTGGAAGACCCAGCCCTATTTTGTTCAAAGTGTGTAGTATCTGATATCATGTTTATTGTTAGCTTTTGGAAATATCTTAATGGGTTTAGTCTTAACCACTTTAAATACCTCGGTCATGTGACATTAGTGTTCTTAGGGTTCCGGCAGAGATACTAAATGAGAGACTATATCGCTTTAAAAAACTGACTAAAAGGTGTTTAAGATATATCCTATTGGCTGGCAGTAATCTATATCGCCTGCTCTAAAACTAAATAAGATAGTTGAACAGGAGATTGAGGAGCATGCAAAAACTCACGAACCACTAAATAAATAAAAGAACATTCAACCTGTTGAGCTAAACACGTGGCCCAGTAAAATAACAAATATCTAATATAATAAAAAAATTAAATAAAAGAAAAAACTTCACTTCGACAAAGGATATCCGCAATTTGGTATTTCACAAATATGTAAATGAATTCGTTAATTGTATAAAGCGGGAAATGCCGGCATATTTACCCGATTCGTCGTCATTTTTTCTGAGATATTCTTCAAGTTCTTTCCATTGTTTCCTGTACCTTCTAATAAGTAAGAAAGCATTTAAAGGGTGTCCAAGAAACCTTTCTAAGTCGTTCTTGATATCAGATGTCTGAGTCTTGACCTCGATTGCCAGGCGATGAAATTCTGCAGGCGCTTTAGGATGACTTGCTAAAAAATGTTCTAATTCCCTAGTTAAAGTTTTTTCCATGCGAATCAATCCTTTCATGTGAGTCAGAGCTGTGTAGACCTCAGAGATAACGATTGGTATCACGCCAAACACCACCAAAATTTGTACCAACTTTCTTCCCATGGCTCGCTACTTAATTCAGATGGCTTTTGGGATCGATAGCTTATGATTCACGAATACGTTGATTAGTGATTTAGAGACGGCTACGCCGTTTGGCGCTCTGCTTTTTCGGACCAACCACTAATGAATTAAGTCTTTGATCGCTATTCGTTTGGATCGAAATGTGATGTCACAGCAGTACATTAACATCACTGGTACCATACAACAGGTACCACGTGATCAGTTTTTAATATGGGATCCTGCAATGTCATTGTTTACTCATTTAAACGTTACCTGCCTATATTTTTGAAGTGCAACCACGTGACCGACAAATCCCTTGAGATATGAATAACAATGAAACAGCCATCATCTTGGTTGATCTAGTCAACCAACATGGCGGCTATGACGTAACATGCAAACCCCAAGAATACTTGGAGTTAAACTGGAATCCAAACTGGTTTGAATGTAGTGAGATCGATCAGCTTCTGTTTTCGTTCGCTTTCAAATATATAAGGTATTTGAGTCAGTTATAAGAGTTGCTTCATGGCTGTTCATGTTTGGGAAGGGGGTGTTGATTGCTCATATATTATTTTAATGGGTTGGTGCCCAGCTGTCCACAGGGTGACCAAATAAAACAAGCCAAACCAGGCAAAAACCAAAAATTACAAGCCTCTCAGTCAGTTAATAGAATATTGTAAGAATAAACTATGAAGTAGTGAATCAGAATGTTCAACGTTCGTTCTACCACATCGTTAATATACAGGCTGCAAGAACATTGCGTCAGGATAATATTACAGGTTGATATGGCTTTTCGTCCTGGATAAATGATCTTTCATATGCGATCGTGCTGAGTAGTGTTTTTAGTCTAGTTTTTTTGAAATCATGAAATTATAATTCATAAATGGAATGTCATTGATCTCTTTATTTTATTTCAATGTTAAGTTTACACAAGGTACAAAATTACAATCAAAGCAATGACTTTACAAAAATATACCCTCTATTTTTTTAACCCCACCTTCTTTGAAGATCTAAAATAATTTCCATTTGAACTATTTGACAAACGGTTTCAAGCAATATTCAATATAAAAAAAGCCCAAAACATCTCCCATCAGACCCGAATAAATATAAATAATCAAGAATTGTTTCCCAGACTTGTAAACAATTGCAAAGACTAAATAAGCTGCAAGTTTGCGGTTTAGAGAGAAGGCTTTTAACCCGTGAAATAAAAAATATTAGTCAACGTGTAATAGTCAAATAGACACAAAAGAAGACAATGAAATCAGGGTCTACTAATGTGTGTTAGTCTAATATCTATTTTACGGGTTTAATGACTTCACTCTACCACACTATGCATTTCTTCTCGGGATTCATTGGCGATCCCTTGGCACATTTAAATGCATCTGAAAATTCCTTCATATTGCTCAAAACGTAGTTTACTCTGTAAAGATAAAACATAAAATGGTATTTAACTTGAATACGAAAGCACACGACGTCATTATGACGTAGTTATATAACTTATGTACCTGGCTTTTGAAGGGCTGTGCTCATCAGTAAAAAGGGCGTAGATGGAAGCGCTTTTCGTGTTCTTCAAACACCATGTCTACGAACAATATATGTTATACATAATAATATACATAGTAATATACACGAAAGACACAATGCTCATTGAATACTCACTTGACTAAATGATAAAAAGAACAGCTGTTTTGGGGTTAAGCTGATCGTTGGTAGAGTCAAATCTGGACCTTGAGTTTGTAACCATTTAGAATAAGCCTTGAACGATAAAAAAACCAACATGTGAGTTGAGCGTTGTGTGAATAGAGTAATGAATGTATTGGTAGTGTGTGCGAGTGAAAAGTGTCCCCAATAAGCCGTACGAAATCGCTAGAATGACTAGACACTTAAATAAAGATATTTGATTTAAATGATTATCAAAAAGTTAGAACCACAGCTAGTAATAAACTGAACAGTAAAATGTGGACTGTATCTCTTCGGGTCATCCTATCATGTGCATATGCTCTAGATCTCCTGAATCAGTAAGAAAAAACATACCTCGTAGGCTATTCTCAGTCCACCATTATCAGCAATATTCTCATTTAATGTTTGCTTTCCATTGAGCTGGGGGGAAAGGTTACATAAAAATCAGTGTACGTACGGTAAAATGTGAAACACGCTGCGCCTAAGCCGGGGAACGAAAAACATCTTTACATATAATCACAAAACATCGCAATACATACTTGCATGGCGTCCATAGACCAAAACCTTATCTTATATAATCACAAAACATCGCAATACATACTTGCATGGCGTCCATAGACCAAAACCATATCTTATATAATCACAAAACATCGCAATACATACTTGCATGGCGTCCATAGTCCAAAAACTTATCTTATATAATCACAAAACATCGCAATACATACTTACATGGTGTCCATAGACCAAAAACTTTGAGTATTGTTTTTCCATACATTTGGTCTTTTTTTCAAACTTTTGTAAGGTGTCCTTAGTCCACCACAATTTTACGTTTCCATCTTTGTTGTACATCGCCCCTAAAACGATACGAATACTTGGATCTATTATTGTTTGATCAACCGATGTCGTTTTTCGGTATTTAAATTCTCTCCTGACTTTTGCGGCGATAGAAATAATCGTCTTTTCGTCTTTCAAGTCTACGCCATTTTATTTTAAAAGAGAAGGAAACCAGCGGATGTCAAAGGTGAATTTTGTCTTGTGAAATTATAAAGTTCACGAGTTATAGGACAAACAAACCTCTACGAAACGTGTTGATCATGCACTTACCTGAAGCGTCAAACCCATGCGTGATTTCGTGACCTGTGGCCATACCAATGCTACCAAAGTTAATTGCACTGGAAACAAATTTTTGAGAGAACATTCACTTACTAAATATAGCTTTTGTCCGCCAAATGCCACATCCCCCTCCCCCCTGAGATAGATAAAAAATCTTCTTTGTAAAACGTTTGGAGTTTCCTTCCTTGGCTCACGCATTTGTCTTGATTACAGACTGAAATCAGGCGAAAAGACTGACGTACCTTGGAAAGTCGCTGTGGTACAATGGTGGTTGTAACAGACCTACTGCAACACCTATCGCCATGGAAATAAGCAAATGTCAGTAATGCTGCACGGCTCTGTTTCTACTCGATATATTTAGGTAAGTTACATTTGTACATACCTATTTTATTGCATGATGGAGTGTACTGTGCATTCTGTGTGGTGTATCTCATGTTCCACCTATAACAAAAACAATGTACGCACAACTTTATAATAATCATACATAGTCAAGAAACACGCTGGCTTGGGCTCCAGTGGAAGTTAAACTTACGATTGGCATTTAGGTTTTGTACCGCGCAAATTCAAAATAACTTTTCTGTTGAGTTGGTAATGCTTTTGTACGTTCTCGAAGTACGTCAGTGGGTTGACTTCAACCTGAAACACAAAACATGACGACATCTTCTTTGAGAGAATAATCAAATCAACGAGCACCTTATGATCTCCTGGTCAGGTATTATACTCACTTCATGATAGCCTTCTTCCAAAACAGTCGTATTTATGATGTCCTTGGGATAACCAACGTGTTCTAGTATGGCCTGGACCTTTGAATAAACAATCAGTATACTTGGAAAGGATTGTCATGATACCATATCTCGTTATCACTTGTCTCATTGATACTCAGTTGACTAACCAGAGTGTATTTAAAACAGTTGTTAGGTACTAAATGAGAAATGCAGTCGTTTTCCTTGAGGCTGAGTATTCATACTCTTGCTGCCAGGGTATATAAGGAATACTGTATAAAACGGCGTGCGCGTTTTCTGATCTCTAACGAGTTTTCAAGCGTTTCGACCAATCAGAGCGCGCGTAGTATCTGATCAAATATTTTCTAAATGCATAAACAGCTATTCCCAAGTTAAATACCGCACGGATACTGATATCCAAGATCTTTTTTATATAAGTACAGAGTGGTTTTAGCTTGGAATTTAGCTTAATTCTAAACCTGCATTGTGCTAATCAATATGCAGCATTCAATATTTTTTGAAATAGCTGTAAATAGATGTATATAGAATGAGAGAGGACAATCAAAAGCCAACCTTCTCTTCAGCAGCCTTTTTTGTCTTCTTGTCCATCCACTTGATTTTGTCGAGATGAAGCATGTAAGCTAACACTAACCTGTGTACCAGGTCTTTAGCCTACAAAACAAACAATTCATCATTAGTGATTTTGATACACCTGACTAGATTGGAACTGGGCATACACAAACACTAATATCATATTCTCTGTCTTTTACCTTGTCTAAATCCTTGTTTGGTAAATACTTTTTCACGTAGCGTGCTGTGACTGCTGCGTTCAAGTGTGCGGTTGTGGAACCTACACATCGCACCCACAGTGGACTGAAGGCTTCAATACCATAAAGAGCTTTATAGTACCCAAGGTAAGGTTGTCGAAATTCTACTGATAGCATCCCACTATATTGAAATACTACTTGAGCCAGCATATAGTTCGCCAAAACTCTGCAGGACAAGCAATATTCAAAATCAGCGAATATGAATGATATTGCGCATGCAATGCAAGGTATTCTAATTATTCTTATATAGCCTAGTCTACTGGTTATTGCATACGATCTTACCTGGGCTCCACCATTCCAACCAACAGCATCATACGTTTGAAATAGTTGGGTTCAGGCACGTTAATTATTTCGGAATCTTGGAAAGGAGCTTGTTTGGGGAGATCTTGGTAAATGAACGATATGTAACGTTTCCAGTCGAACTGTTGACCAAGGAAGATAATATTGCTATTTAAATATAAAAAAACTGAAATAACTAAAATGATTAAACAATATTATGGTTGCTTACCACTTTTCCTTCGTATGCTTTACGTAACGAACCCAATGTTGTATATGGACTAACTAAGTACTCTCTCTTGTCGAGCCTTATCGCCTGTAGTATCATGACATCATATTAGATAATGGGTCATAAAGGCACATTATGAGTGAATAGCAGTGAGACCTTACTTACCGCTGCTAAGGCGATTTCAAACTTGATAACATTCAAAATATCAACCTTCATTTGAACCTTTTGTTCCGCACCAAGTAACTCCGCAAGATTCTTGAGTAGTTGAAAATAAGAAAAGATTATCTGTGCAAAGATGAATATTATGAACATTGGTGATTATCAAAATATTTTGATGTGGAGCTTAATAGCTGTACTTACCCTATCTGAGAAATTGGACTTCGCGAGGTAAAATTCTGGTGTTTCTAGAGAAAGTTTCGTCTTGCTGATCTAAAAGAAAATTACGCATTTTCACTTTATAGACCAGGTATATACATTGTGTCAGTAGTTACTGTGTAGGCTAATGTAGGAATAAATGCGGTACTCTACTGACTATCTATAGGTCAGTCTTACCGATAAGCGATACAGTGATGAAGCATTCCTCGCGTCGTTATCAACAGAAATCCTGAATAAAGGAAACACCGAGACATTCTGGTGGATCATAGCCAGCGTCCTCTCTAGATCCCAGTCTTGCTCACTCCAGGATGGATTAAGGATTGGCCAGGAGCCCATTGATTCGAGTAACTCTAACAATGGCCTGGCGCCTAGTTTGTTGATCTGTTTTATGTTCATGCACGATGAGTACCAGTTGTACACTTTGGTGAAAACATCGTTCTCTGTTTTGATAAAATGATAATAGGTTTATCCAGTTAACAAGCCGACACGCGAGTCCCCTTTTAACAGTATAGGGCAGGGACAGATGTTAACTGACTGTCCTTGCAAAAACACATGTAAAACAACTGTAAAAAGCCATGCATACTTGCCTTTCCTATCTTTCAGTCCTTCTAGAATGTTCTTCAGTTTTATCAATTCCTGCTTATGCATGTTTCCAAAAGTGCTTTCTGAGTTTTCTTTAGAGGAGTAAGAACGTTTGATCATTCCACCACACGCGTATTGGTACATATCGACACATGGTTTGGTACTAGTGTCCAGGTTCCTCTTCAGGACGCTCACCAAATCTAAACAGGCTTTTGTCTTGCAGTCACGCTTATCATCCGCTTCCTCATGACTTTGTAAAATACTCAATATATCGTTGTCGGTCGATTGGTTAATGTCTGCTCGAAATGAGGGGGGGAAAAATATTATGAATATTTACGACGAGAAAATATGTAGTTTTAACAATCGACTAATCAGGTGGAAATGGTTGATAAGAGTGTTTCGATGTCGGCTGGTCTTCATAAGTGGTTGGTTGGGGTTTTATGGGTGAAATTGTAAATACCGTGGTAGACGAGTTGAAAAAAGAAACCCTTACTTTACTATTTGGACAGCAATTACAATTTATTCTTGCTCTTTCGTTGCCCCCCCCCCCCCCCCCATATATGGACTATATGGGGATGATCCGCTGAACAGGGTATGGTTTTTCGAGCTTTTTGTCATAAACAGGGTATGCAATTTCACTCAAGTTCCTAGTTCTTCCCGAGTTTCCTGTCATATTCAAGGTTTCTACTTTCGTATTGACCGAAACTGGTTATTATGGTCGTCAAAAAACCATACGCGAGATGACATGATAATTGAAACAAGAACTCAGCGCAATAATAAACAATAAATTATATCTTTGGTCATCAGGGTCTACAAATTTGAGTTTTTTTGTCATAAACAGGGTAGCCCTTTCAGAGTCCCAGCGAAACACCCCTACCCAAATTCTGGCGGAGTACCCCCCTCCCCCGGGTTCGTTGTTTCCTATTTGAACTGAGGTAACCGTTGTGAGGGGGAGGGGATAGATTGGAGAGCTGGAAAGGAATATTCACTGCTCTGTATATTTTGCCTAAGAAAGCTTATTAGTGCATTTAGGCTTTGACGAGTTAAGTAATGGAGTCTTGTAGACTGTGGGTTACTTGATTCTAAATTGTGGTTTAACGATAAATACATTACTCTTTCTTATCAGAAGATTGTGGTCAGTTATTAGCACTAATAATAATATTGATAATGATATTGGCGCTAACCGCCTCTACAAGATCACGTATTGAATTAGCCAGGGAAGAATATATAATGTGGTTTATCAGTCTTTATCATGATATGGAACCGTGATATCCTTTAAACGATCAAGGATTTATGAAAGTGAATGTTCTAATATCTTGATTAAAATCATTATTGATTTCCGCATTGAAACCAAAAAGCGAAAGGTAGCTAAAATGTTGTGTTTCAGTTCATCAGTCCTGAGGCTAAATATTTCATGAAACTCTAGTGTATGGCACTTGTTTTCATGCAGGTGGTGATGTTACTTTGCTAATCTTGAAGTTGATGATTGTTACTCAGATAAAACTGTCCAATAGAATAGAAGTGAATTCGAGCCGTTTTATGTGACGAGTTTTGCTTTACACATCTTTTGTAACGAATGTATGAATATTTAGCAATGTAAAATCATACGTGTAAAATAGACATACTTTACGCTTTGATTTTTAGCAAACAATTACTTCAGCCTTCATACCTTACATAGTTGGTAATTTTTTTCACATGTATCTTGTTTTACACTCTTCTAAATTCTTACCGTAATTATCACCCTCATACTGTATATCGGCTTTGCTAGAAGAAGATATCAAGACCAAGAACCCAAGCAAGTAGGCAGTCAACTTGAATCCTTTATAACTTTTACTCATAGTTTCATGAATGGTCTGTCGTGATTTTACTCTTGATGAAAAAGTAATTTGTCAAAATCCATCATCTTCGACCAGCATAAGGTTACGATGGATTCTGGCAGCACTAACAAACTCGAGGAGTGAGCAAAACTAAGAACGGAATTCTAAAGCGCTATCATGTATCATCATACTGAAGCAGGGTGCTGTAACACTTCAGTAGATATGTAAATCAGTTTAGAGATTGCAGTCTTTCCACACCACTAATTTATTCAGATGCTCTTTAATCTACCTCTTTCACAATAATGATTGCAAACAGCACCGAAAGAACTAGCAGAATAAAAAAACAATTGCAAGACTAGCTTTATTGGCTTCAATTATAAAGCAAAAAGATATTTAGCCAGTAAACATATCAGCAACCAGCAAAACAAAAATAAAGATATTGCGTTCTTTTGGGTCGAGTTTAAAACCATGGTTTCTTCACACGTCACAATCAAGGCAAAGTACGTGTCGATAACTGAACGCAGTCATGCAACAATAAAGAGATTTATTATGATTTGAATCTTAATTTCTACGACATCTATTACGTATAGTTATACCAAAACAATTCTTTCTTTTATAAGTGTGTTTTTCAAATGGCCCAGTTTATTAGATTCGTATTGTTTTAGTATTGCATCATTTTATCCCTACCCTCTCCCCCACAGGAAACTGATGAATTATCATGCATCTCGCAAAGAATCTGTATCTACATACAGTACGTATCTAGATACTTTTTATAATTGTATTTAATTCGATAACCCACTGAGACTACTTTTTCAGACGGGAATATAAAAGGTCATTAATTCCGTTTTAGTCGCTTTGTTAAAAGAAAAAACTCATCAAGTGCTTTTGTCTCCGGCCTCGGTGCTTTCTAGCCCTAACCCATACTAAATAGAATACAGTATTCCAGATGTAATGATCGGAACGATCAGTGGTAAGCAAAAAAAAAAAAAAAAAAAAGTCCAAGTCAAAGAAATCTACTCAGGATACTTTCATTATTTAGTCATTTGACTTTATCAACTGACAGCAGTCTTTGATACCAGCAATGTGGACATTCTTGATACGTTCTACTTGAATGTTTCTTCTCTTTCTTGTTGCTATAGCAACTCCTCCCAGAATCCCCTCTGATGTATCCATATTTGGGAAACTGGTTGAATAACATAACATCTTCACTCGAACCTCGATCTGAATACCATCCTGCAAACATCGCACACTTTGGATGATTTGATGGTCATCCACTGCCTTGACTGTAAAGCTTCCAATGGACTTCTCATCTTTATTCTTCACTGTATATTTTCCTTCTATCATCGGTAACTTGATAGACAAGGCATAACCACTTGGAGGATTATTATCAGACCAGAAGAAATTCTTGTTGTTAAGAAGATCATCACACTCAAACGTTAAACGTTTTCCATATCCTTGACCAATGGCTTCCAGGACTAGAGCATTTCCTTCAAAGAGATACTCGTTGGATCCATTGAGACGAACACGATATGGAAACCCTGGTATAATCATCCCATGAACAAACGTTCCCACGACAGCCAGCTCGTGAACACCTAATCCAGGAACATCATATGAAGTTGGTATATCATTAATATCTGCTCCAAATACTGTGATGGACGTAGTACCTGCTTTACTTGACGGCAGATCTGGTGGCAGAAAACCGGGGTCATCGTGTACTGGCTCATGAGTCTTCAAGCTCCAATCAACATCACAAACATTTGCTTCTTTTAACCCACCAAAAATGGTTTCCCAGTTTCTGTAATTATTGTTTAAGTCTATCTTAATGAAAGGCAAAGGGTGGACTGGCTTCATTCCAGGATCACCGCGTCCAGTTCGTTCTGTCATGTTGGGCCTTTTAGGCCGCTCTTCATCTCTCCCAAGCTCAACTTCGATGTTGTGATTATGTGGATCTTTCCCTGTTGATATCAGCTGAGACATAAACTGATCCTCATCATCATCGTCATCATCAAAGGTGGTGAAAAAGTTCTGATGATATTTTGGTGCCATTGCTTCGACTCGATCTTCCAAACATTCTTCATGTTGTTGTTTGTATGCCGTAGATTCTTTACCTTGTATTGCAGCCATGTCACGTTCTGCTCAGTGCTTATGTTGTAATCCTCGGTCTAAAGCTAGTGAATCAGGAACAAATTAAACCATTTATAAATTGCTAAAAAATATATAACTGTATACGTGGAATTCTTTTCGGTTGTCCGAGGAAAGAAAATTAAGTTCAATTCGATATAGCTGTAGCTGTTGTGAACATGCACAGAACACATTAGTTATGGTGACGCACGAGAAGGAAAAAGGATTGTTTAATAAGTAAAAAGTCAAAACTGCTTCTTATTTGATGGAATTTTTCATCTGCGTCACTGACGATAATTATCGATAAAAAATGAGAATCCAAGCTGAGAAATATAAACTGTAGGTTTTTCAAAACATATTTGAAGAAACGCGAAAATAATATTAGTATCTTACGGATATCCCATCCCGCTTTACTTACTTCGGTATTTAAAATCTCGTAAATAAAAAGGTAAAATTATTGAATTTTCGTTGGTTGTACCTGAAGATACTGACTTGCAGATTTGACTGAGATTATTTAAGATCTGGATAGTACGTTTCTGGTCCAAGGAAATCTTAACCCAGCTGTTGTAAGATCGATTTGCACCTCTCTTCTATTCGATAAAGTACTTTGTAACTAATGTATTTTCTATCAAATGTCAAACTAAATAACTATACAGCAAAGTCCTTTGAACGTTCCTGATTGGTTGATAACTTATAGCAAATATTTGCCACGTGATGACCCTATCGATGCACAAACTGTGTTAGCGTCGCTTTAGTAGGCCCAAGAAAGCTAATGTTAATCTTAGATATATTTATCGTTTTTTTGTTGCTGTTGTTGTTGTTGTTGTTGTAGTTTTAAACGACCGACTTTGGATATGTCGCCATCAAAGAATGATTGCGGGATCCTCTTATGTTTAGATGTTCATTTCATTGTGTCATGGACATTCCCTCAGATAACACGATGAAAAATGTGCAATGGAAAATATGCTTGTATATATTTTATATAGAATACATATCTATCGTTTCACTTTTTCTGTTTACTTGGCTCAGTTTTGGAGCATCAGCTGCTTTCAAGAAAGGACGCGCGATTGAAAAAATAGATGCTCATTAATATCAATGAATATTGATCGATACGTGGAAACATGAAAGCGTTTCAAGCGTAGTCAGCCCAGAACAATAGTCATTCAAGTTGGCCGTCATATTTCCATTCGACGTAGTGAATAAAACAAAAAAAATGCGATATAGCATAAGAATGAAAGTATCGAATAAGTTGAGGCCCTGTAAATATTGGTGGAGGAAAACACCCCAGCTTTTTTCCATTGCCATCCAGAGTCACCTATCACATATCAGTGTTCTGAGTGAAGTGTTGCTAAACCGCGGATTGACGGACCACGGAACGACAGGACCTGCGGAACAGTCTCAGAAAAAGGTTTAGTTTATTTATAGGAGTTTATTGTAATTCTCCAACATTTCTCAACAAGATCGAATTCTTATGGATTTCAATACCGCGAATCGAATTCAATTGGCGGAGTAAAAGAGTCTTGCCAGTAAACTGTTCCCAGGCAGCATTCAATTCAGAATGATGAATATGAAAAGAAAATGAAATGAATTAAGTAGTCACTGCTGCCAAATTTGAATTCAAGATAATATTCTTTTAAAAAAGAAAATATTATCTGTATACGGTGGGATTCGAACCCAAAGACAGAAATTTAAAAAAAAAAAAAAAAAAAAAAAAAATTGATTCCAAGGTTGCCATACCCCCGAGACATCCGCAGAGCTGGGGCGTCGTATGGACTTCGGACCTGACGGCGATTAAATCCTTCTGCCCTTGGGTGTACGAATTACGCAAGAAAATGTTCTAGCCGAAGCATCAGGGGAGAGACCAGCCGGCCCCCAGACCATATCGGCTAATCCCTTGCATCTCTGCCACGCACGGAATCGGTTGAAAAGTTGATGTTAAAAAGTATAGTGTATTCACGGCTATTGTTATGCAAATTCAATAGGAAGCATGGCCCAGTGGAAAAAACTTGGGCTTCAATGACGCTGAGTCAAGTCCGGTTGGGCGAAGTTAGTACCAGGATGGGTGACCTAAAACTTATACCTACTGAATTTTTTGATAGTATATTTTTTGTAACTTTCAGGCGATTACAATTTATGTTCCGCTTGTTCCTCCGTACCGTGGTCCATCAATCCTCGGTTTACCAACACCCTTCTGAGAGTGATGACAAAATTATAAATAAGTAATGTGAAAACATGCATGAATGTGTTTGTTCTTACGTCCTGTGGCTTGGGCTTCCTGTGTCTTGTCACGGTCAGCGGTTTCTGTATTGCACCACAACAAGTTAAAGTTCCTTCCAAGTTGTGCGATGTTTTTGTTGGAACAGTTAATTGTATAATCCACTGAAAAAAGTAAGTTTTTAGATATATATGGCCAAAGGAAATACAGTTAAAAAAAAGGGCCAAAAACGAGATGAATTGGAAAGAAAGAGAGACGAGAGATGTCGAAGAAAAGCACTAAAGAAAGAACGAAATATCAAAGAATATCTTGAAAATGACGAAAACTTTGTTAGTTTCAAGAACCAGTTAGAAGCTGTTGGACTGAAGATTAAAGATATTCTAGGCGATGGGTAAGTGTAGGAACATTTTATTACTTTCAAGACGTTTATCTGGTAGTTTTAATCATTGAAAGCAATAAATATATTAATTAGAACAATATGAAATCTTGTTTAGAAACTGCCTGTTTCGAGCTCTTGGGGACCAGCTGAATGGAGATCATACTTCTCATGCTTATCATCGTAGAAATACCGTTCAGTATATGAAGGACCATCGTGATGACTTTGAACCCTTCATGGAAGATGGTGTAACATTTGATAAACATTGTAAGTCTATACAAGTGGTATTATACTGATATGGTTAGGGGGAGGGGGAGGGGGGACATGCAACTAAACATTAATTTGATAAACATTGTAAGTCTATACAAGTGGTATTATACTGATATGGTTAGGGGGAGGGGGAGGGGGGACATGCAACTAAACATTAATTTGATAAACATTGTAAGTCTATACAAGTGGTATTATACTGATATGGTTAGGGGGAGGGGGAGGGGGGACATGCAACTAAACATTAATTTGATAAACATTGTAAGTCTATACAAGTGGTATTATACTGATATGGTTAGGGGGAGGGGGAGGGGGGACATGCAACTAAACATTAATTTGATAAACATTGTAAGTCTATACAAGTGGTATTATACTGATATGGTTAGGGGGAGGGGGAGGGGGGGCATGCAACTAAACATTAATTTGATAAACATTGTAAGTCTATACAAGTGGTATTATACTGATATGGTTAGGGGGAGGGGGAGGGGGGACATGCAACTAAACATTAATTTGATAAACATTGTAAGTCTATACAAGTGGTATTATACTGATATGGTTAGGGGGAGGGGGAGGGGGGGCATGCAACTAAACATTAATTCGATAAACATTGTAAGTCTATACAAGTGGTATTATACTGATATCGTTTAAGGGGGAGGGGGGGCATGCAACTAAACATTAATTTGATAAACATTGAAAGTCTATACAAGGGTTATTATACTGTTATGGTTAGGGGGAGGGGGAGGGGGGACATGCAACTAAACATTAATTTGATAAACATTGTAAGTCTATACAAGTGGTATTATACTGATATCGTTTAAGGGGGAGGGGGGGCATGCAACTAAACATTAATTTGATAAACATTGAAAGTCTATACAAGGGTTATTATACTGTTATGGTTAGGGGGAGGGGGAGGGGGGGCATGCAACTAAACATTAATTTGATAAACATTGTAAGTCTATACAAGTGGTATTATACTGATATGGTTAGGGGGAGGGGGAGGGGGGGCATGCAACTAAACATTAATTTGATAAACATTGTAAGTCTATACAAGTGGTATTATACTAATGTGGTTAGGGGGAGAGGGACATGTAATACTGCTTTATAGCAAGTCTTTGAACTCTTTATAGAAGATGGCAAAACATTTGATAAACATTATACTACTCTTCACAGTAGTCCAAGACAGTTGGGATTTTTTTATTGACATCTGTTATGTTAACCACAAGTGCATTTCAAATAGCGCAGCACACTGATTCTAAAAATTACTTAAAGATTCAGACAAACATTGCATTCTGTTTAACCGCTACTAGGATTATACAAACCGATTTTATTATTTTTACTTAAAGTTACAATAATAACCCATGTAAACTAAGATCAACTGCGATCGGCTGTGAAAATTATCTGCTTAAAGTAAACTTGTAAGTTTTTTTGTCTGAATTTTACCTTTGTCTTCGCTTTTATTATGTCATGGTTGTACTGCGCTATTGACCACATGATACCAACGTTATACCACGTGGACAAGTTTTTTTATGTGCCTGAAATGATTTGATTCCATTTCTTAGCTTAGCTATCATTAGTCCAGTCTCCTTTACTGCTCAACTTTTGTTTTTGGGCTTTCTGTGCCTCGACACAGGAAGACCAAAACAAAAGCGGAGTGGTAAAAGAGAGGGTAAAGGGTCTGGACTAAGCTATCATATGAATACTGTAACATTTTAAAATTAAAATATCTTCAAACAGAATAATTTATTTGGCAGAGTAAGGTATACATCTCATAAGCATATTAGCTAGCCAATTAGAATTCCTCACCCTAGTTATTGGAAAACATTCTGTTATCAATTTATGAATATTTAATGAGGAATAACAACAGAAATCAGTCACCCAGGAGAAGTCTGTAAATCGGATGCAGCATTGTTTGCATTTTTTATTTTTTATAAATTTCACCATAGCAAAATTTGCTTTACAATAATTTATTGTATCTATTTTCCATTATATAGTGGCAGAATTATCAAAACTGTATAAATTTCACCATAGCAAAATTTGCTTTACAATAATTTATTGTTTCTATTTTCCATTATATAGTGGCAGAATTATCAAAACTGTATAAATTTCACCATAGCAAAATTTGCTTTACAATAATTTATTGTATCTATTTTCCATTATATAGTGGCAGAATTATCAAAACTGGGAACATATGGTGGTAATGATTCAATAGTGGCTTTTGCCAGGAATAATGGAGTTGATATTGTTATTCACCAACTTAACAACCCTCGATGGGTTATACATGGAAGTGAATTCTCCAAATCACAACAAAAAATAGAACTCCATTTGGCTTACCACAATGGGGAACATTATTCATCAGTGCGTAGATTAACTGACCCTGATGATGGACCAGCATGGCAGTATAACCAGAAGAATAGTCAAATGCAGTCAGTGGTAAGTGAAAATAGTGTTAAAATACTCTTGGTCAGTTTTAATGCATCCATTTGCAATGTTTTCAGGAAAATCCTAAAGTAACAGTTCGTAAAAACAAGAAGAAACATGAAAGGAAAGAGAACCAAGATAAGTCAGATCCATCATCACAGGCTAATAAGTACATTGATGAAACTTCTCAATTAGTGATGGAAAACACTGGGTGTCAGGTAAAATAAATGCTTATCAACAGGAATCTTGAATTAAAGCATGATTTACTACTATTTCCAGAATCCCTTGCACACTTTCATTAGTTCAATTGTCAATTCGCACAAGTAGACCAGCTTTTCAGCTTGGACAAAAGGTTTTCCCATTTTAGGCTGTTTCATTTCTTTTAAAAAAAGTTATATTTTTATATATTTATTTGTTCTGATCTTGTGCAACTGTTAAACAAAGAAATAATACTCTGAGAATGGCTTGTGGTCTAAAATACGAAAACATTATGTTCAAGCTGAAAAGGTCTTTAACAAAGAAAGGTCATGCAGGTGGTGGTAGTAAAATAATGACACCACTATGCAAATATTGCCCAAGTATTATATATTTCTAACAATTTTTTATATCTGTAGGACTCAGAACTAATACAGCATACATTACAAGCGAACAATTATGATATAGATGCTTCAATAATGGAAATCATACAAGTGATGTGTGTTCTTGAAGAACAAGGTGAGACCCTTGTATTCTTTCCATATGATGTCGAGTTGATGGATATACTTATTTTATTAATATTAATCACCAAAAGTCTATGTAAAAAAAAACCCTAATACCTTTATTTTACAGAGGCTGATGTAAGCAAAGGATTTGTCAGAGATGTCATTGCTAAAACTGAGGCTATTGAAACTATGGCAACTGAAAATAGTGTTGCCATAGAGCAACCAAGTGATGAATATGTTACAAGAAACAGACAAGAAAATGTTGGAGCTTTCGTTGAATGTAAATCAGATGATGTAACCTCCAGAACTCGATTAAACCATGATGATATAAATGACAATACAAAAGAGACCGACAAGGAAGCCTTTGACAAATTGAAAGGTGATTCAGGAGAGTTAGTCCATGACCAAAAGACTGAAAATAAACTGAAGTTACATCCTGGTGCAAGACCGAAAGAAAATATTTCACAAAAATCTCGTAATAAGGCTCCTCATCTTACAAACAGACAAAGAAAAGATCTTGCACGACAAGAGAAGAAGAAGCAAAGAGAAAAACGACGAGTTAATGAACGACAACAGCAAACAGAAAGTGAAACAGTAGCACAAGACAATGTCAATACGATTGTAGCAGATCTTGGAGCAGTTTGTATTTGATCTTCTTGCTTGCTTTTTATCATCAGTCTAATTGCCCTATAATTTACTGTATGCATGCTTATTATCAATGGACATTGTACACCACTAAGAATATAGTCTCTACGCAAAATATGGACTTAAGGTATTGCTGGTTGTTATGGTGACAATGCCCTTTGAGGAATTGGGTGCAGAATTGGGTGGCACATTATTTTCAACAAAGATATGGTCGTTGTACCCTTCATTGTCATGGGATCTAACTTCCGTGTCACCTCCACAGGCATCACCATCGATTTCTTCGTAGTCATGGTAACGTGTATTAGAATCTTGAGGAGCAATTTGACCAGGGTTAAGATCTTGGTTTTCAGAGAGATATCCATCATCAAAGTCTCTTCTTTCCCGTTCTTCCCATCCTTGTCGTCCTTGTATCTATGACAAGAATGAACCACTTAACATGAATGAACCAAACGATTCAAATCATTACATATGCACACATACAAGTCAACTCACCTGATAAACCTCGCTGATTTTTTCAACTAAACTAGTAAAAGTTGGGCGTTGTTTTGGTTCTGGATGCCAGCATTCCTGCATCATTACTTGTCTGTTGAGTATCAAGACATGTAAATTACACTACTAGTACATTATATTGTGCACACTGAACATGATTTACTGATGTTATACGCCATACGTACATGTCTCTAGACGTGTTTTCCTGGTTCTTCAGTCTATTTCCTCGTTTTAAATATTCAAGGATTTGTTGTCCGTTACTTATTCCTGCGTAAGGCAATTGACCTGTGAAAGATGATTTGCATAGTTGAATTGCTATGTGTTTGAGTAGCCTAGCGTTCACATGTATGAGAGGCTTGTCAGTCCAGAATACTGGCAATAGTTATTGGTTATTTCGATTCACATTCATTTGCACGTGAACAAATGCAGCTCACCTTCATTTTCGATTTCCCACAACACAACCCCGTATGACCACCTGCCAACACAACAGATAGTTGGTTTAACTTGTATACATAATTATCATTGCTGCTTACAGTAGCGCTACTTACACGTCACTTTCTGTCGTGTAAGTGAAGTTTTCTAGAGATTCCAGAGACATCCAGCGCATGGGCAGAATCCCCTGTTATAATACATGTAGTTAGTATGCATTGTACAAGCATTCATGAACCATACGAAAGATAACGAAAAAAAGTTGAACTTTACCCCATCAGTGTTCTCATAGACTCCCATTTGATAGACGTCACGTGACAAACCGAAATCAGACACCATAGCAATCATGTCTCTACCAAGCAAGATGTTGCGAGCAGCCAAATCTCTGTGAACAACCTGATAAGACAACGGCGATAGTTGACATTAGCTTGGTTAACATTAATTTTTGGCAGGAAACACACAGGAAGCCCAACTAACCCTGTTCTTTTCAAAATGTGACATCCCTTTAGCAATATCATATGCAAAGCTTAGCTTTAATTCTGGTGCTATTGTCTTTGTGTTGTCGAGCTTTTCAAGGTTGCTGTAAATAGGGGTTTTACGATTCTCCCTGAGATAGTCCAGAAGACAACCGTTAACGGCACACTTTACTACCAGCCATGGAGGACCTACGTTCAAAACATAGCAAAATATATTTACAGTATTAGTAGTGCTGAGTACGATAGTATGATATGTGTGAAGCAGCTCAAAACATAACATATAATACATTTACAGTATTAGTAGTGCTGAGTACGATAGTATGATATGTGTGGAGAGGATTCAGGAATACTGAACATCATACTTACCATCCGCTGTACACGCGCCAATCAAGCTGATGATGTTTGGGTGGTCACCAACTACTGTCATGAGGTTGATTTCGTTACACAGGTCACGTAGCTCACGCTCAGTGGGATTGTCTTTTGGATGAATTGACGGGGGAAAAGATAGAATCATTAGAAGTAGCCAACCGCAGTAAAGTACAGGTGTAGAATGGGGGAACTGATTTGTTAATTTAGGTTGTGACGAACTCGATAGACTACTTTACCATGGGTATAATATTTTCCCATTTTAGACCACATACCATTCTTTTAAGAATAAGACTCTTTGTCTTAGGGATGGTATCCATATTCATGCATTTTCCCTTATGCAACCGTTAAACAAAGAAATGATACCCTAGGGAACGACATGTGGTATGAAATAGGAAAACATTACGCCCAAGGTTAAGAGGTGTATTAAAGCCACTGAGTAGCCACAGAAAATCACTCGGTTTAAACAAAACAATGATCAATCATAATAACTACCTTTCAGCATTTTTACAGCACATAACGTTTTCTCATTTTTTTCATTCCCCGTGTTCAAGTATGCTCTCATAACAACACCAAATGAACCTGATCCAATCTCTTCTTCGATCGACAAGTCGTCACGTGGTATTTCCCACCAGGCTTTAGTGATTTCGATGCCAAGAGCCTCGAACAGGTTTGTAGAATTTAGCTGAAATAAAATTTCACAAGGATTATATTAATCACTGATTGGTTTCTTCGCTGGCAATCATGTACGGTCAAAAGTAGAATATATAAGTATTACCTGTGTAAGATATTCTCTCTTATTGGACCATCGCCTCCAGGCAACACCAATTATAATTAATGTTACACCAATCACTGCTGCAGCAACTGACAATACGATGATAAGTACTGTATTGCTAGCTGATTTACCTAGAAAACGCCAAAAGACATAGGTGATGGAGTCGAGTCTATAGGATCAAGGGAATCAGTTGTACGTACAACTTACTCGCTTTAGTTTTTACGATGATTGGTTGACTTGCCGTGCTTGGTCCATAAGCATTAACAGAAACCACACGCATCAGATATTTTGTATCCAAATCCAAATGATCCACATTGACTTTCGTCTTGTTGGCGTTAACACTGACAGCATCGTAATAGGACATCTCGGTTTTTGCTTTCTTATACTGCACAGTATAATTTGTGATTCTGTATGGTTCATGGTAAAGTGGTGGGGACCAATACACCCTTACTGAAGTCATTGTAACTTCATCTCCGCTTACATTAGGTGGTGGAGGAGGCGTGTCTGTAACACAAAATGACAGATCATTTATGGATGATACTCTAACACATCCATCAACCAAACCATTTACTATTGACTTGATGATACTCTAACACATCCACCAACCAAACCATTTACTATTGACTTGATGATACTCTAACACATCCACCAACCAAACCATTTACTATCACTGACTTGATGATACTCTAACACATCCACCAACCAAACCATTTACTATCACTGACTTGATGATACTCTAACACATCCACCAACCAAACCATTTACTATCACTGACTTGATGATACTCTAACACATCCACCAACCAAACCATTTACTCTCACTGACTTGATGATACTCTAACACATCCACCAACCAAACCATTTACTATCACTGACTTGATGATACTCTAACACATCCACCAACCAAACCATTTACTATCACTGACTTGATGATACTCTAACACATCCACCAACCAAACCATTTACTATCACTGATTTGATGATACTCTAACACATCCACCAACCAAACCATTTACTATCACTGACTTGATGATACTCTAACACCTCAAAAACGAATAGACCCATTTGCATTTAATATTCGATTATATACTAACTTTTGTCGAATATTATGAGCTTTGAAGTTTTGTACCTTTGACTAGTAGAGACCTGAAATTCATTCGCCCAGCAGACTTGTTCCTTCGGCTAGAATATCGTTTCACTATCCGACCTGTGATATCTTGAACAATCGACCATTTTGGCAAGAACCCAAGCACTTCGGCAGTAACGTAAAATTCAACACTAAGGACGCTTCCATTACTAGATCATTAATTGTTGAGCATTAACATCATGAATTAAAACTGCTGGAGTATTGTGACAATGGGCATGCACATTATGCAAAGGGCTAGGGTAAGAGTAAGCACTATTACTTCTGACTTACATGAATCTAGAAATCTCGATGTGGTAAATTCTATATTCAGTCGTTTTAGTTTCTTTCAGTATTGTCGATATCTGTGGATTAGAACTAAAACATATTTAACAAGTATATATATTACATTTTATCGGCTTGGAAGCTTTGCGTGTATTTTACGCGCAGTATTTTCCATTCTCGTGCTTGGCTAGTTTTTTGTTAAACCATGGCCGCCTTTCGAGACGCTAGTCATCTCGTGGCAAACAGTTCTTAGCATAATAGCTTACTAAAGGCCCATTTACACAGACGATTTTTTCGGGGATTTGCAGCGCGATTTCCACTGCGATTCTTGCGACGATTCGCGTGCGATCATCAATCGCTCGTGAAAACTACCGGCGATTTTGAGGCGATTTGATAAATTGACGTCGCCGATGAATCGCCACTATTTTGAACATGTTCGAATTTAGTGCGATTTTCGGGGATTTTTTCTACCAAGAATCGCAGTAACATCGCGCCAAATCGCCGAAAACATCGCGTGTGTAAACGAGCCTAAAGAGTTCCATGATATTCTCACCGTTTTCATAACCCGCGAAGCAAGTTTCTGATACATCATAGACTGCTTGTCTAGTAAATGATCGCTAAACTTTTGCTGATTTAAAGTTAAAATAAATTTAACGGAGATGGAATCTAAAACATAGAAGGAATTTAAAATGTGAGACAAATTTATAAGAGAGTAAACTGGTTGCATGCGACATTACCAAAACCCAACGGTTGTTGATCTATAAAGTTTTACTTACTTTCGGGCATTGTCTCTACAGACACCGCACGACTAGAGGGGCCATCTCCATTCTCGTTGAACGCAAGCACTGATAAACTATAGTTTGTTAAAGGTTCTAGGTCATTAAGTTCGATAGAAGTAACACTAGGACTCGTTGTATTTACGATTTGTTTTTCATGACGTGCATTCAGTTTGATGACAGAGATTCGAAATCCTCGCAGCTGACCATGCACAAATGGCAAGGGGACTGAACGCCATGCAAGGAAAACTCTTTTTGGACCTCTACTAGAAACTTGTAGGATAGTAGGTGATAGAGAGGGGACTGCATGAAGGAAAATTTATGATTAGAATAATAAGATACAGTATAAAACAACATACTACTATTAGTGGTGTTGATTACCTGGAGGAGGACATTTCTCTACATCACAGTACTTCCATCTTATACTACTATTAGTGGTGTAGCACCAAGGTCCATGGGGTCCTTGACCTCCAGGGTTACGACACCAGTTTGACGCATTGACCAGCTCTGGATACTCAGACAGAGGATGATCGTGACGATGAGGACACTGAGATGCCCAGGACTGGCACACGTGACCAGATGTTGTTACACTCACGTTACCACGGTAACCAAGACCGTTGCCATAGTAACATTCTAAGTAAAACAAGTACAGGTAGTCACTACTATGGATGGTTTTCATGTATTAATTGGGATTTGTTCGAAAGTCAAGATATATCATACCACCATAACCCTATCGTATTTTGTACTGGATAGGATTGCAGAATTTAGGGTGAGCCATTAATTTCCCTTCATATTTCATGTCGTTATCTTTCGCGGGCACTATCGCGAAGGTTACTTACCAGCTGCTCGTAGCTTGTCAGTCTCAGCTGCAGAAAAAAATTAGATTCAGTATTTAATCTCGTTGATATGTAGCGTGCGCCAATTGTTTGCTAAGGGAACTGGTATCCGTGATTCTAGTCTGAAGTTTGTAGTCTGTCCTTCTTTTTACCTGGTGTGTGGTTCATTATGTCATTAACGACAGGTGTGGTGACTAGAACGATTATACCATACGATGGTTAAAAAAGACTCACTTACTGTTCGAAAATCTTGAATGATAGCATTCAGGCCTTTCTCCACCGTTGCTAGGCTTCATAACCATGCAGTTCATAAATTTATCTTTATCCATTAGCTCCTTCATGAGCTTTAATTCTCCTGCGCACATCTTGAAAACGTATTCACAGGATTCTTTACATATCGCTTCAGTAAGATTTGCAGTGATCGTATCACACTTTGGAAATCTCCATCGGCAATATACATCATTGAAAGTTAACAGACATGCTTTGGTGATATTGATGTTATATATCTTTTTAATCATCAAAATGCTGATTCGCACACGACGCAATTCGGCTTCATATATCTTTTGTTCGTCAGAACTTGGTTTCACTAACCAATCACCTATATTGTTTCTGCAATATCCTTGTTCCTTTGAAATATAAGGATGGCAAGCCTTGTTTATCTGTTTTGAGCTGACAGGAGATGATGCTGGAACACAGCTATTTTTGCATGTAAAGATAGAAAGGTAAACCATGTTAGTTATATAGATCACTGATATTTTATATATAGGAATCTGTTGGTGTAGCCGCATAGCACTCACCTGTCACGTGATGCGTTGAAATCTGCATCTACGAAAGCAAAAGAGAAGCTTACTTGTAAAATATGGATGATTATAAAATATAACGCGCGCTGAGTTATTCAAAAATATTTTATAAAAGCAATATAAAGGGTTAGGGTTAGGGCTAATTATGTCTCTTTATTATATGGCAAGGTAATTTCACGGGCTTTCATTGGACAATTTGAGATCCATAGCTTACGGTACAGACCACAAGCGCAATTTTTTGTGTTCCCCTTGTTATGGAAATTGTTGGTTCATAACTTACGGTACGGACCTCGCGCTCGGTTAGTAAGAGCTACGTCAATGGCGGATCCAGGGGGGGGGGGGGGGGCAGAGGGGGCTGAAGCCCCCCTTCAGCAGAAAAAAAACCTGAACAATCAGATGCTTTTTTATTGTTTTCCGTTGTGTTGACGAAAGAAACTCAATTAGCCCCCCCCCCCCCCCCTAAAATTTTGGCTGGATCCGCCCCGGTACGTCTACGCCTCGTGCTCCTAAGCTTGCTTCTCTCATGCTCTACACCTCTCAGCCTGTTTATATCACATTGCATAGAAATTAATGAGCGCAAGTTTTATATTCCTTAACTATGAAACATC
The DNA here is from genome assembly GCF_029948245.1 of Actinia tenebrosa. NCBI lineage: Eukaryota > Metazoa > Cnidaria > Anthozoa > Actiniaria > Actiniidae > Actinia > Actinia tenebrosa. The sequence continues at coordinate 11,470,703 of NW_028292574.1, read as the reverse complement.
CGTTAAAATAACTATAAATAAATATTTACTCGAACATTGTTGATTTAATATTTCTAATACGCATGTTCCATTGGCAGAGATTATTGATAGATTATTAATATTATGATATACTAACCTGATACTTGCAGTGCATATAAACACAAGAATATGACTAGTCTTTTCATTTCTGAGAGATAAAAGAATAGAGATGAAGATAGAGAGCAAAGCATGCATGCGTATCTAAGTCGACCATCCGCACAGAGCGATGGTACTTAATCCGTGAAATAAAAACAAAATAGTTATTAACTAATAGTCACAATTTAGTGCCTATTTAGTCGATATCACTCAAGTGAATCAGTCTATATATGAATACACAGGAGACATCAAATACACAAGAAACATGTTAGTCATTTGTTCATCAATTCTCGTCCACAGACGGAAGTACTGCTCTAAAGGTCATGACTGCATCACATCACCGCCGTGTCTTTAATCATGGCGGATTCTATGATGATCTAAACTTACTCACAGTGTCTAATGATCAACAAAGTTTCCGTCACTTGTTCCACCGTTAATAACAGAAGTCAGTTTAGTCGATTACTTTTGTGTCAGATGAATATGACATCGGTACTCGATAGCGTTTATCAGCAAGAACTACGTTTTTACTTCAATCATTTATTTATTAGTTATTATCATTATTATTTCAAACCTTTCGTCGCTACTTCCTTAACATCATGTTATCAGTCAGGTGACGTTCTAGACTATCTAATATGAAATACATATAGACAGAAGATGATGAACAGACGCTGATTCAAGCCTTACAATAGTGATCACTTTTACCTCTGTTTGTATTGATCCTTGCCAGCTATTTGATTAGATAGTTTTGTTCCTCAACTGGGCTCACTAGAGAACCGAATAGATTGCCTTCATCAGAATATTAAACTGTTTAGAGCCTGGAATAGTGAATCAATTTTCTAAATAACTTACTTCGGAATTCATTATTACCACTAATTTATGCATAAGGATATCTCAAGTACTGACGCAGAGTTTTTAAACAAGTTCCTGTTTGTAGGTAAAAAGTCAATCTTGGGGGGAGGGGTAGGGAGATAAATTTTCTTATGATTAAAAGGTATGCCTTCTTTTTTAATACGAGTTTAGTTAATCGGATTTGTTAATACAGGGTCACATCCTTTGTCTTTCGTATACCTATAACAATTCTCTCTCAGGGGAGGGGAGGGTGGTCTTTAGGAATATTTATCCATCTGTTAGCAATCCATTTGCTGCCTTCCAGTACATCGCAGCCTCCATGAAGTGAATAAACATCTAGGTTACCAAGGAGACCAGTTTTAGGGTCAAGATGGTGATTGTACCACATAATTGCAGTGCCTTTTTTAGGTTTCATAACGATGTTCGCGTTATGACAATGTAGACTAAGATTCGATGATTGGTTTAGATAGACGTTCTTGGCGCCAGCAGCAGGAAAAACAGTTTCTCCTCCACGAGTAACGTCATTAAGGTAAAATAAAATAGTAATATATCTAAAAAGAAAATTATTATTGATCAGCTTATACAGTACTATGGAAATGACCATTTTACTAGGTGATCGTAAGATATACACCTACTTCAGAAATCCTTGTCGCACCAAAAGCCCTCAATCAACAAGCCAAGACCGCAGAGAATGTCGGTACTTTTAGCTGTAATTAGTTTATTCATGGTGCATTTTCATTTATTGACTTCACAAATTGCTCATCCAAGCAAGGCTGCTTCAGATGGAGAGCTATAGCCACTTGCATGAAACATGAATAAATCAATTATAATTAAAAGTACCGACGTTCTCTGGAGCCTTGGCTTTGAGGCTCTTGGTGCGACAACGATTTTCGAAATTGGTGTATATGGACGAATCTACCCCACAGGGGAAATGTTCGCCGTCAACACTCGGTAAACAGCTAGACTGACTGTAAAAAAGAAGGTTAATGAATTAAATATCTAGTTATCAGCCGTGACTGCGGTAAGACATCATGCTAGAGCAGAAGCTACTGATCTTACCGACAAAGATGGCAGCTCTTTGGATCTACTCCTTGTTGTTTACAGCACGGTAGATTTCGACCTATTCCATCTTCTGTTGAATCATAGTGACCATGAAAATGGCCATCCACTGAATAGTGAACAATCTGTAAAACAATATATAATTTTCAGTGACGTCATAGTTACTGACGTGAGAAATTCTGAGCACAACTTTGGGACCGTTCATTTTTTATCAGGGAGGGGGAGGGGGGGCGGTGGAATTCCAGCAAGAGGCCATACAAGAAAAACTAGCCCCCCCCTCTATATTGCTGTTGACATCTGCTGGGCTTCCCCACATGTTCTATACCTGAATGGTCCCCCTTTTGACATTGATTCTTCTACATGTGGCCCCCCTCTATAAGCCGGATTTTTTTACATGCCCCCCCCCCAGATTTCCACCGGCCCCCCCTCCCTGATAAAAAATGAACGGTCCCTTTGGTATTGCACCTTCTCTATGCATCGGTGCATTTGTCAAACATAGAGAGCATTCCATCGAAACTGCAAAGAAAAAAGTGATCAGGACTCGTTTCCGCAGTTGCCTCGATTGAGTTTTTTGTTTGTTCATCGCATTGAATCCCGCCAAGTTATTTTAGTCAGTAGAATGTGACGTCATCTCGTTTAATTTGACTTAAAAGTATTCTCTTTAAAGGTCAAATACGGTTAACTAATTCAACTTACCTGTAAGTCCTCACTGCCCTCTACTATGTGCTTAGGTAAATTAGTGACTTTTTCGATCTTTTCTTGTAATTCTCGGAGAATGTTGTCCAAGGACTTGCCTGACATAGTAAGCCACGTGTTGGTACTGTAACGTGGGGCATATATAGGATTTGATTTGTATTCCTCCAGACAGTTATATAGACTTTGGATAACGTTGTCTGGGGCCAAGAAAAGTTCGTCTTCTGTAATATTGCTATCTTTGTTCACATCAAACATTTTGAATATTTTCTCCGCGTCTGCTTTGCGGGGGTAAAGACCTTCTGCCTGGTTGATGAATTCCCTCATTTTCTTCACTGAACCCAAGTGATTTGCAAAGCGTCTACCAATCCGCTTATATCTTGATATTATAAGATCCATAATTGCAGGAGTTACTGGTCTAGAATACTCTGCTAAGGTCTTGCTCGTTTCCAAACCTTTTTGTACGGCAAGTTTCACGATATGATCACATTCCGTGTTAGAAAGAAAACCAGGAATTTCGAACATTAACGGTCGAAGGCTTCGCGTCACAATTTCATACTGTTTTCCTTTGAAATGAATAAACTGAATATGGCCGACTTCAAACCCTCTTCGTCGGGAAAACAAGTGGTGACAGTTTGAGCTTAATAAAGAACAAAATCTTGAAGACGTTTGTGTAATCATTGATTGATCGTTTTTGTCCTCAATATATTTTGCTGCTGGGGTAAGGACTACCATAAAAACCAAGAGAAGAATACGTTTTCCACACATTTTTATAGCTGTAATGTCCTAGACGTTACGAGCAGTCAGTGACAAGGTAGAAGTTTGATTTACAATAGCCATATGTTTCAAGTTGCTAATCTTTAAAGTAATTCTACTCTAAGACTAAAAAAAGGTCACTCACTCAATTAATGTATTGTAGATATAGCCACTAGATTAAAACAGACGTCTACTCAGAGATGACAAACGCATGCCGGCACATACAGTGATAACAGATCCAGTATAAACCAGTAGTACATTTTGTACTATACATTCTAGAGGAATTACCAGAAACAGCTCCACGTATACCTCTATCTATAGAAATTGTACTCAGTTGCGGTGTCACAGCGATATGGGTACCCCCTGGAAAAAACACCAGTTTTCAGAACCGATGACTGGAATTCTAGTTACGCTTTTTGTTCTTTGTACACTACATCGAGGTGACTTTCAGATTAATTGAAACAATTCTCCTGGAAGGATCGATCGATGTTGCTGGCTCGAGATCTAATCAAAGTGCTGTATTAAATTTCATAAATAGCCCCCTAACCGAATGTTATCAATGCTCTATTCTGTATGTTTAGTGAATATTAATATGTCAAATGAGGTTAGATAATCAGCAAAATAGAGCGCGCACAACAGAAACCCACCAACTACACACCGGCTACACAGTTTTCGCGTCTCTTTAATTTCGTGATTTTGCGGGTAATAAGCATATTCCAAGTCATTTCATAATTTTTCAAAATCGCCCAGGCATATAGGAAAAGATGCTAAAAGTCTAAACTTGAATTTTAAGAACATCAGGAATCCAGCAAACTGAGGGATAGACTGGGCGGAACGTGGGTCAACCAGATCTTGGATTGCGAAAAATTGTTTTTTCGAATTTTCAGCTTTTGAAAGAGTATGGATAATCTTAATGTATGGAAAAAACACCCCCAATTTTTAAAATCTTATTAATGCTTCCAATTTCTAAATTTTGAGAATTTTTATATTTTGGAAAATTAGGAAGCATGCATGGATGGAATGGACTGGACGTCTACTAAATGGATCGGGCGGACAGAAAAGGTACATGTACCAACTGATTAATTTTGATTGCAGACAGCAGCAAAAAAAAAAACAAAATTTAGCATGCAGCTTGTAAGCCAGTTCGCAGAATATGGAAAACCGTAGTAATAATTTGATCAGAAATAAATATTTTTTCATATATTCACTTCTCATGCTAATATTTATAGTATTAATTTTATTCCATTTTGTAGCATAAGCTAAACTTCATGTAATTCTTCCTCTACTTCTTCCTCTACCTACTGGTTTATTCTTTGGGTTGACATTCAATCCTCTTCCTCTGCCTCTTCCCGATCCTGGCTTTTTTTTTGTTTCTTCTATTTGTTTCTCGTTTTGTTGTGATTCTCTTTCTTGATCATTACTTGGAGAATAGTTCATCTGATTAACTTGAACAGGAGAGCAGTCATGTTGCAGAATTTTCTTCACTGGATCAGTCATTTTATCACCTTTAATCCTACATTTAACTCTTGCAGGAAGTTTTTCTGGAATAGTGTAAGACTTCTTTGAAAACTTTATGTACCCATTGCTAACTTCAATTCCAAAACAGACAAGAAACATTTGTGCTTCTTGTTCGTTATTAAACAAAAGTATACTAGAGAGGTCCTTGACTGGAAATTGACATTTTGGGTCACTGTATGCAGTATTCAAAACAGCTATTGATGTACTGTAGATGGATGGAAAGTGTTTCTGGACCAGACAGCTAGCCAGGAAGGGCAAGCTTCTGACCAATCTAAATAACCTCACAAAGTTACCAACTAGTTTCATCAAACTAATATTCCATGCTGCCTTAAAGTTGGGCTGGCACTTGATGTGTTGTGGTAATCTGAGAGAATGCTCCATAGCTTCATGTGAACCTAGATTATGCAATAAATAATATGCCTCAAATTCAGCTCTGTTTAGAGAGTGAGGATGTAAATCCTTGTATAGAACCAATAGCCTCTTTAAGCATTCCTGTATGTGATTATCATTAATACGTGGATCAAAATGCTCTATCGAAGTTTCACAAAGATGGAATCCTGCATATATATGAAAACGTGCAGCTTTCTCAAGAATCTCTACGGCTGATTCATCTTCTATTCTCTGGATTACCATATCCTGTCTGACTGCTCTTATACGATCAAATACATAGTGATAAACAGTAGTCCATGGTTGATCTTTCCTGTCCACTATCTCATTCAATAGATATTCCATTGTAGTTAACAAAACATGAGCAGGCCTTAGTTCAGAATGATGGATTTGCTTTCCTGCTGCTGATCTACAGAATTCTTTTATGGGGTGATTTGGATATTGATCTGAGGGCATCTCAAAAACATGTAGTCTTCCCTGTCTTTGTCTGGCGTTACGTTCTGCAGCAGGACACATACTTAAGCAGGATCCAACAATAACTTCACTGAGGCCTGTTTCCATTCTTCTGTCTTAATATATTTATAGTTTAACTGCTAAACAACACTAATGTAGTTTACACCATCCGCCATTTTGTTTCCATTTTTGCGCGAGGCACCGCTGAGCAAATTGGTTTTTTTTCTTTAAGGGAGGGGAAGCTAGGGAAGACATTTAACGATTTAGACATTTACTTCAATATCTTGCTCTTTCTGACACCCATTGGTTTCTTTATTTAATCCTCATCAGGGTTTAAATGTCAAAGAAGATGTTTTAGAGTTTAGCTAGAAATAATATCGTTATCAAATAACATTCTTAGTTTTTCCTTAGCCCTCCCCCCTTAGTAGATCTTACCGCTTGGCAACCACTCTTCAACATAAACATGGCGGACGACAGTTTGGTTGTCCTATCCTCATCTTCATCCTCTTTCTCGTAAATTATCATTATGGCCACAGTATTAAATACTACTACCTCTAAAGGGGCTGGCAATTACGTTGGGGAAACTAGAAAACAACTTAGAGACGGTAAGAGGGAAGGGAATGAAATTTTTTAATGCTAAACTTAAGACTTCTTACCATTTTCTTTTCTTTTCTTTATATTTTCTCAGGGTTTGGTGTTTATAATTATCCCAACAAATTTTTTAGGTATGAAGGAGAATGGAGCAAGGGAAAGAAACACGGTATGTGTTTTTATACTAGCAAAAAGATAAAAAAGAACAACTGGAAGAATGAATGCTTTTTATATCACTTCAGGTCATGGTAAGTTGTTAATGGCAGATGGTAGTTTTTACGAAGGCCAGTTTCAAGATGGAGAGATTCAAGGCCATGGATTTCGACGATGGGCTTCATCTAAGAATGAATATACAGGGCAGTTTGTTAGAGGAGAAATGATGGGACATGGTATCATGAAATGTGGTAATGGATCAAGATATGAAGGAGAGTGGATGAATAATCAGAAAGAAGGTACTTCGAAACCCTTATCTACTGCACCAGAGATAGCATTGATTGATATTCAAGTGCCTTGTTTGGTTTCATATTTATAGGTAAAGGAAAGTTGTATGGTAAAGATGGATCTGTTTATGAAGGTTCATTCCATAGCAATAAGAAACATGGACAAGGCAATCACACCTATAGGTATTGTATGTTAAAATTATATATGCACTGCCGTATTTGATTTTTACCTGAAACCACTTGTTTTAGCACACAACAATACCACAGGAAGACCCATCAATTAATTGCCCCATAATATTTTGTAATGCAAAATACGTTCCCCCAAAAGTCATAAGCCAATAGATGCGAAAGGTACAGTCAGGGCTCATATAGACTGTAATCTCGCAGCTTATTGAAAGAATGAACTTATTTGTTTCACTTTCTTATGTTACCTAGTAATGGAGAGGTTTATGAAGGAGACTGGGTGAATGATTTACGTCAAGGTCATGGAGTTATGAAGTATGAAGATGGAACAATTTATGCTGTAAGAGAAATTATTTTTCACTTGAATAATAATCACAGACATGCAGTAGAGGTGTAAGTGAATGTTTTATTTTCATTTTAGGGTCAGTGGTGGGGTGGTGAAGCACATGGAGAGGGTTCTATAATTCATGCATCTGGCTTGTCATTTGAAGGCCTGTGGACAGGAGGAAGACCTGCAGGTTAGCTTGTTATGATTGAATATTACTCCACATCAAACTTACATCTAATAACCAGAACTATCTATCTTTTATCAGCGGAGGCAGTTGCAATACGTGTTGTGGGGAAACCTCAGCAAGATGTTATGCAAGGAAGACCATTTGGTTTTGAAGTGGAATGTGTTTCACTGGATGGGGAGCGTGTACCAGGTAAACCAAGAACTACTATTATATAAACAAGCTAGACAAAACTTTATGTGTATTAATAGCAATATTAATGGTTGTTGTTTAGAGGATGGAAGGCTTCTTCAAGTGACTGGTTGGACAAGAATATATGGCAAGAAATCCTCAGCCAAATCATCTGATGCAGATGAAAGACTTCCCACTCCATTGTAAGTCTATGTAAAATAAACACAATCTTTTCATCTGTAGATTTATTGGTTCCCACTAATAGCAATTGATCCATCTGCTATAGATAGTAGTAACTTTTCCCTGATGGGACCATGGGACATTATCTCAATAGGTGACATTATTATATTGTTGTTAATTGTAGTGGGTTTGATGTGGAGCCTTACTATCTGACTGAGTCACTAGGGGACATGTCAGCTGATAACATGTTGTATGGAGGATTAAATGCTCCATCAAGTGTGATGTCAACCAGACCTCTCCAGACCACTTCACCCTCTGAAAGTACTCTAGATGTACAGGTAACTATGTTATTAATGTAAGTACTATGAAGACTGTGTGGTTTTCATAAAGAATTTATTTGGTTTATTTGTTAGATACCATTAGACAATGGATCAGACAATGGGGATAAAGAAGGATCAGCCACAGAAAGTCATCATGACTTATTGAATAGACAGACTGTAGGGTCTCAGGCCAGCACTACTATTAACACCAGCATTGATAAAGGAATTGGAGACATAGGTAAATATTCCCAGAATATACACATACACATATGTATCTGAGTGAAGAGTAGTAATTGTTCTGATATTTTTGTCTTATCAGAGCAACCATTACCCAGTCCTCCATCAACTGTGAGGACAACACAGGGAAGAGCAATCTTTGAGAATCTGTACCTTCCAGCACTACCTACTGGTACAAAGTCGTTTACCAGCTTACACGAAGTTGAAATTAGACCAGAGCAGTCAACAAGAAGAGCGAGCCTCATGAAGTATGTTTAATGTTATATTCATTAACCTTGTATGCATCAGAATGTTCAAACCTTTGCTACACCCTAGCTCATGAAGTATGTTTAATGTTATATTCATTGTCCTTGAATGCATCAGAATGTTCAAATCTTTGCTACACCCTAGCTTGTTACAATTGACCTTTTTACATTGGGCATAGACCACGTGTCTTTCTCTTGGAAATTAGATTTTTTGCTTGATTAATCCATTGTCATGTGTCTTAGTCTAATGTGCAACTGCTAAATAAAGAAATGATACTTTAGTGAGTGAAACTTCAATGGTGTGAAATGGAAAAACGTTATTCCCAAGATAAAGAGGTCTATTTTAATCTTTCAGTTGCTAACACTTTTTTGGTTATAGATGGAAAAAAGGAGGGTCAGTAATCAACCCGAACTTGCTATCTAACACTCCAATGATAAGTGAAGGTGGTAGCAAGAAAAAGAAAGAAGCTTTGGCAGATATTGTTGAAAAGTCTGATCCAAAATTTAAAAAATCAAAAGAAATCAAACGAGACGAGAAGAGTGCTGATGATAAGCTGTGCAAACCAGGTATGAATATGGATACAGTAGATAAAAATATGACATGCATTGTATGTGTTTCATGTGTCGTTTGTTTTCTCTTCTAGGAGATTATGTTATTGTTGTACAAGATGTAACAATACCAAAATTCCTAGATTCACGATTACAACCAGCATTTATACATATAAGATTGACTCCAAAGAAGAGAGACAAAAGTAAAATCGACGTTAGACGAAACTGGATCGAGAGACAGGAAAACCTAAGACAGGAAAAAGAACGCTCTGATGGTAACCCCGCATAGAAACACGACTTGGGTATCTTATAATATTATGTACTATTACGCAAACATTACCAAATACTAAGTTTCATGTTGGTAACTTATTCTACTTCCGCTACGACTTATTGCGGCATCAGTTGTATAGATATTTACATGACAGTTGTTCGTTTTCTGCCACGATTCCTCTCCCGGCAACAAATAAAATCATTTTATTCCAAAAACGAACGTCATCTTTGGGCGGAGGTAAAAACCGTCAACGTGTCGTCGATCTAAAATATTCACTCATATATCATCAAGGCCATGTGTGTCAAATACCCACAATCTGCAACAATAAAAGGACTATTTTATTTAACAACACACAGACCCATGTACCATGCTTGTATGTGATGAAGCAGACACCTTCGTAGGTGTAGAGATCTGTCACATCCCATCAGAATCATGATGTAGAGTAATATCCGGTTTGAACTACGTGGGTATGTTGTCATGACTACACCACTGACAAGAACAGAGAGCAGTCATCGGGTACGTTGTAGCTTCAACAAGAACAAGAAACATGTTGCCAATATCTACCAAAGTGTTGTTCCTGATAACTGTTTTAGTGTTTCACGTGGCCAACACTGAGCCAGAGTTATCGTACAGCAGCAAAACTCCTTATCACCCAGGTGATTTGAATAACGTTTCTGAACCTTCTGGCTGCACGGCCGTCCAACTAAACATGGTGCTTCGCCATGGATCGCGTTATCCGTGCACGGATTATACATTAGCTATTGTTGATTTATTAAAGAAGATAAACCAGCTACATGAGTCCAAGCCTTACAAGTACAACAACCTCACTTTACCTTGGAATCTGTCTCACGAGTATGACATAGCTGGAAACTGCGAACAGTCTGATGCTGGAAACCAAGAGATATATGAACTAGCAAAACGATTCAAGAAAAAATATCCTCGACTTTTCGTCCAGAAATATTGGAACAAATTTTATACATTTGTAACGTCTGGTACCCCGCGAACGGCGAAGAGTGCTTCGACATTTGGTTATGGTTTGTTTGAAGGGAAAGGAACTCTTGGTCTAAACAAATATCAACCCATTGGTATCATCTTCTCGGGTCTTAAAGACAAAGACAAGGTCCTAAGATACTACGACACATGTTCCAGGTACAAGCGGGAAATAAAAGATGGCAATGGACTTGAAGAGTGGCAAAAGTTTGGACTCAGTGATCCCATGAAAACAGTCATCAAGAATATCGAGGGGAGATTGCAACTAAAAGGAAAAATCGAGTTATCGGCTGAATCCGTGCAGAAGCTATTCTGGTTGTGTGCCTTTGCCACTATGAACCAGGAGAACAGAGACTGGTGCTCTGTATTCACTAAAGATGACCTTGAAGTGCTAGCATATTACGACGATATCAACCAATATTACCGTCATTCTTACGGCAATGAGATAAGCTACAGAACCAACTGCCCTCTTCTTGCTGATATCACACACTCGCTCAAAGCTTTTGTAACCCAAAACCAATCTTATCCGTATGGTATTTTCAGGTTTACTCACATCGGAACTATGACAGCCTTGCAGTCTATTCTCGGCATGTATAATGACTCTGTCCAACTAAAAGCCAACAATTTTGCAGAACAAAGAGATCGTACGTTCCGCATTTCTAGGAATGTTCCAATGTCTGCTAATATGGCATTTGTGTTGTACAAGTGTGAAAAGAAGCCAAATCACATGGTTCAATTGTTGATAAATGAAAGGCCAGCAGTTCTGCCTTGCTGTGGTAATGGTAGCTTGTGCAGCTTTCAAACTTTTCTCTCGTGTTATGAACCAATCAGTAATAACTGCGATTTTGATAAGATGTGTCAGTTCCCTACACCTACGGTGTCTGCTTCATCACCACGAGACAAACATGGTACATGGGTCTGTTTGTCGTTATTTATGGTGCTATTATTGTTTTTGTAGATCAGGACTAGGGAAAGGTTAGTATGACCAAAACTACAAAGAAAGTCAATACGCGTCACTGAGCAAGGTTAAGTTGCGGGAATAAAAACATCACGGCTTCACTACATATGCAACCGTGTAAACGCAAGGCGCAACCGAGTAGAAGATAACATGGTTTCAAATGAAACCTATAACAAGAATATCAATATTTAAGACACCATTCCTGTTTGCTCCAGACGGAAACGGCTTAAATAGAGTTATTATGGGATTCACTGTTATGTATAATTTTTTAAATGTTTTAAAAGTGTTTTTTTCTTTATTCGTCCATTACTGGCCATTCATCTAGTTTTTGTTTCTTTATGAGTCCCTCGGTAAGCTTTTCTATCCATGATGGTAACTCTCTTCGCAACGACAAACTCAACGCTTTCCGTCTCATTCTTTCATATCCTTGGAGTGAATCACTTTGAGTTTCTGTCTCACTTTCGTCACTGTCTTCGAACCCCATCATGTCTCCTTCTAGATTATTGAAGTACTCGTTTTTTGCCAAATCGGTTGGTTTGAAGACGGAAACAGTTTTTCTATATCCATTCAAGACTAGCACGGTCCCTGGGTTGATCTGACCAAACTTGTCCACACCCATGACCTCAGTACACCATTGTAGGTTTTCTGGTATCGATAACCATGCAAACCTAAAGAACAGCCTGGCATTTTGATACCTGAAACGAAAAACAACTTCGTCAGGCATTGCGTAACATGACTAGCGATTTAAATTACTATTTAACTGACCTCTTATAGCAAGATATGACGTCATTATAAGCATGCATGAGAGGAGAAGACGCTGTTTCTTCAGGTGTCACGCTATCCAACAGTAACGTGACTGTTAACTGGCCATGTGGAGCATTCTTCAATAGTTCTTTTTCTGTTGATCTGTTTAGTTGTACGTAACCTAATGCAGGTCCTTGGCTTTTTGTCTTTTGCTTGTTCGTGCTCTTTGGGTTGCGCTTGTCGAGATCGCTATCAAATACAATACATAATAGAGCTTTTAAGTGTGACGTTACTCGTATAAAAAGACGACTTCCGGGTCCAAAACGAAAAGCAGTCCTATAAAGATGTTTTCTTTGTTGTCTGAAGTTTTAATTGTTTCAGATAGACGTTAAATTGAGAACAGTTTTTGCTTTATTTTAGAGCTTCTTTTGACGAGTTGGAATACTTAACGACATATAATCTCTAATTGTGAGAAATGTACACGAGTAAAAGAGTGACAAAATTAATACAAAAAAAAAAAAAAAAACCAGTTCCATCATTGATACTTACCTTCCTTGAGGTAGGAATATACCAACAGCGCCAATGAAAAACAACGCGACAATCATGGTTATGATAGACATGTTTTCTTTCCTTAAACAGAGATAATAGCATATCTTTAAGTTGTTATGCAGTATAACATAAAACAAGAGTAATACGTACCTAGTAGCTAAACCAAGAACATATTTTGAGAAGTTCTTAACTTTATTCATGATTCTGAAAAGAGGTCCCTAAGAGAATGCAGGAAATAAAAAGATTAAGGCTGATCACATCGTTAATGACACCCCTTATTTGCAGTCAGGGACAGATCCAGGGGTGGTGACGGGAGGGGGGGGGGGGCCCTTATAAGGTGGTGGTGGTAAGGAGGGGGTTGGTGAGGAAGGGAGGGGGTGGTAACTATCCATGAGCCTTTTTATGAGGAAAAAATGTGTGATAACCGAAAACATCTGGAAAAAACTTTCACTCAGTTTACTTGAAGTTCAAAAATTATTTTAACTTTCGTCAATCTAAGACATTTTTTCACCATTTTCCTACCTTTTATGGGTTCCTTGCAGTATGACATGCAAGGTAACCCAGTACCAGTCAGGCTACTCACCGGTATTTCTTCATCATAGAATGCAGGGACTCTGCTCTTAAATCTCATTTTTCCAGAGCCAGAAATGATACTGTGAAGCATGTCCTTTAGTTGTACAGCTGGATCAATGGTAGGTTCCTTAGTTACATGCCACCCTCCTGGTAACCAGGTATAACGAATCTCATTATTGCCAGCATTCCATAGGATGGCCAGCTACAACATACCAAAATAATAGTGTATTTTTAAGCTGGGTATAGAGGTTTTTTCTTCTCGTCAATGCCAGACATTCACTATTTAAGATATTACCTTTAAGACTGTACCATTATTAGTGTTAATAGCGGCAGCACCATCTTTCATGGCTTCAACCACTAGAGTCTGAATATCCTCATACATGTACACAAAATGAACACGTTCACTTGGGAAAGGGATCTCTTTTGCTAATGTCCTAAGTTTCATCTTTTCTTCTTCATTTTTTCCTTTTTTTGTGAACAAGATGACACAAAGTCTACGGAAAAAAGGAGAATAAAACAAACAATGTAACCCCAAAGTATTGTGGCACACATATGTTCTTCTACAGTAGTACATACTGTACTACTGTGCAGTTCTTCAACTCACTTTCTTTGTGATCTGAATCTTTCTTCAGGACATAAATCCTGAAAAACGTTTTGGGAAGACAGCCTTGGAAGTATTAAATACTTGTTACTCTCCACAATCTCCCGGAGTTTTCCACTCTTTAGTTCTGACCCCTGGACAGGAAAAATTTATGTTGTTAATATATCAGTTTCGCATCTGATGCACTATGACCACCATTTTCAAAGACCATTTACACAGGTTTAGCCTCATTCATAAGTCAGCTAGTCACAGATACCATGATGATTAAAAGTCTGTGGAATTTCAAATCATTGGTATTGTTCAAGCCGCTGCAAGATATTCTTTACATTACCATTGACTTTTGCAAACAATTTGCTGTCAATTAAGCAAGGCTAAGCCTGTGCAAATGAGTCTTCAGTCATAAAATGCAGCGGTATTTGCCATTGTTTTAGATAGCTAGTTCATGATGCTTACCTCAACAACAACTTCAGGTACAGATTTTTCTTCTTTAAAGATCATCACTGATGGCTCATTTGGAAGAGCCTTGAATTTTCTTCTTAGCTTTTCACCATCAGTGTTTGAGGTACTAACAAAGCCAAAGCTTAGTCTCTTTTGATTGGCAAAGCCTACAACATGATAGAGCAATGATGGCACAGCCTTTGGACTAAATAGTAGAACCTTTGGTCTATTGTCATCAACATTCAAAAAGGAGTCAAGGTTTTTAGTGGTTACCTGAAGAATAAAGGAAAAGTAGCAGCAATGAATAACCAGAAATCACATATTAAAATGCTATAGCTCTGCTCATAAGAAACAAGAAGGACTAGTTATATATTGTGATCAACCTGCACGTAACAGAATAATGTAACAGCATGTACTCATGAAGATTACAAAAAACTGGCTAGTAACTGGAAAGTAAAACATGAAAATATCACAGTGTAGAACAGAGAAAACCTCAGGCCTCTGGGCCACATATTTTCTCAAAACCTTAGCCAGCAAGCATATATAATGTAACAGCAAGTTCTCAAGATGTGGTTGATTGACCACTTACTAACACTTTACCATAAGTACTAGTCAGCATGCAGCAGTAGCTGATACAAACCCTCTGAATAAGATCCAATGGAAACAGCTCAACCACAAACTCCTTTAACTCCCTAACTGATATTCTTTTTTTGAAAAAGTAAACTTGTCCATTGATGACGCCAATGATCTGTGGCACATGATCAACACCCAAATGATCTACCAATCTTGGATTTCTGTTGATATTTATAACACCAGACCCTACACCCAAGTTCTTGAGATCATTTGATGCTCTGTCCCATGTATCTTCAATCTGCATACCTAAGACAGGAAGTTAAGTGATTTTCAAAATAAGTGAGTTTCAATATACACTCACTTCATATATATACATATATATATATATATATCTTTGAAGTTGAGATAAAAACAATCTACCAACTCATGACACTCACAAGGCAAACACCAGTTTGAGATGATTTCAATGACATATGGCTTCTGATAACTGTTTGGTAAAATGTGTGACTGATACACTTGATTTGAGATAAAGTCATTTCGTGTATGGGAAGAAGGACCATCATTAAAAAAAAAGCTAAATCCACCATGTGTATCAAAGAATGGTTCTCTCCTGGTATATTGCTGTGCATTTGGACCAAAATGGCCATAATCATCATATTCTTTTCGTTTTTCTGGGTTTGATAGAATCTGTAAACCAAGTAAAATAAATCAAGAAGTTAGTATCACTATACTGTATGTATCAGTGAATGGCGTTTTTACTTATTAATAACATCCAACATGCAATTACTTATTACATGTAATAAGCATATTGTCATAGTGTTGAGATGCGAATAAGAAGTACCTCATAGGCTTCATTTATTTTGATGAATTTTTCTTGAGCTTCAGGATTGTCATTCTTATCAGGATGCCTGTTGAAGTGAGATTCAGTAAAGGAATTAGTTGATACACACCTAGATTAAACAGCATGGTAAATGTTTAAAACATCTTTCATATGGTTTGCACATCCCATAATACTAAATAAGTAGCCACTGGCTATTAAGTGTTAAAAACATGGATGGCTTTTTTTCATTTTGTTAGGTATCCTATAATGCACTGCATCTAAAGTTAAGTAAATGCACTGGGATAATTGCTTTATAATGGTGAATCATATTTCTCTAAGGTAATCTATACTAGGGTGCAAACCATATACAGAGTAGGGAAATTGCTGCTTTGTTAGGTTACACTATCACTCTTCTATTTTATATGGATTTAGTTATAGAATGGCTTGTTTGGGTTGCTAACTTAATTATTTTTGGGATCTTCTACTTTACATCATGGCTCACAGCAGTGGCTTGGTTTGATGTCATGGGCAGCAGATCATACCATTTGTGTGTTGAAACATTTGATCAACAAAGTTGTATGACTTGAAAATCCCACATTATGGCCATTATTAACACATAACGCAGAACACATTAGATGACTGCGTACTATAAATACTTTTTTTAGGCTAATGTTTAAAGAAAATACATGGCCCAGAGGCCTGAGGTTTTCTCTGTCCTACACTGTGATAATTTCGTGTTTTACTTACCAGTTACGGGCCAGTTTTTTGTATGCTTTCTTTATTTGTTGTTGAGAAGAAAATCGACTTACGCCCAGGATTTCGTAAGGATCTTCTTTGGAATTTGAAGATAAACTGCTATAAACTAACCCCAAGATCAACACTACTAGAACTACAGTCGTTTTCTGACTCATTTTTCTCTTGCATGAAAATATTTTAACGCTTGAAAGAAATAAAAAATTGCGATGTTCTTGAACACGAAGGCAAAAAAAGAATGACACTCTGTGTAACTGAGCCTGCTCTGCTACCGCTGACTTAATAAACAATGTTCGGTCCGTGAAGCATGATGGGAAACATTTGTGGTATCCTTAGAGGGGAAGGGAGGGTCGAAATAACAGGCATCCCAAATTCCGTTTCTATAGATAATTTTTTGTTGGAGGGAGGGGGAGGGGGAGGGGGTGGGGGAAGGAGGGGGCGGGGAAAGGGGCAAGCATTAAGTATTATGCACACAAAAATTGTTTTTAGTTTTAATACAAGTATAACAAAAGTTTCTTGAATCAGAAATGAAAAGTCTAGTGGCCAAACGTGAATCATGGGTACTGGTGATTTGATTTTTTTTGCTTGTGGCAGTCCAAAAGGAATGGAGGGTCACTATGCAGGCTAGATTTGTTTTATTATATTTCAAGAAACATCTTTTTTATGTTTTCAGCAGGTTTTGGTCAGTTGTTTTGAGCCAATAAGAGTGCAGGTAATGTGGTGCAAAATTATTTAAGAAACAGAACTCTTTCTATGCTTTGTTTGACAATAATACAGCACACAGCAAGAGAGCTAGGCATTCATATTACTGAACAGAGCATAGTAAAAGCTGTTTTATTTCATTAAAATTGTGAAACTTGCCACCACAATGTATCGTCATAAAATATTTCTGCCACTTGTTTGAAAAAAAAAAAATCATATTAATAACAGACATTGCAAACAAAAACATTTGCCATGCAAAACTTAAAACTAGCTCAAAGCTTGCACTGTACAAGAATGTGACTGTTCAATATATTGATGGAATTTGGATGCGATAGTTTCCTTAGTTATCATCTAGGTCAGAGAAAAGAAATAGCTGTTCTACCTATATGGACATTCAATGTTGGGTTTAGTACACTAGAGTGCACGCACTAAAACCGTTAACATTAAATAGTACTAATTACGACTATTTCATACAGAATCCTTTGTTTTCTATTGTTTAATTATCACTATTTAGTGCTAAAAATTAGTATTTGTTTCACGGATTTAGTGTGAGCACTCTACTATGTAAAGCTGGTTTTGCAAGTAAACAGCACCATTCACTGATACAGCCTACTTCTCAACCAATCAAGTATGCACATAGTTAACATATGATACATACAAATGAAGACAAAACAAAAATTCCAAGACTAACAGTAAACAATTTATTGCATAAGACATTTTAGCCAACTTGATGAATATAATTTCCAGGCAAGTGTATTTATACCCATTATTTGTGGGTAGGCTTAGCAAACGTTAGGGGTGGATAATGTTGCTTCAACTACAATAAACCTAACTGTATTACACTACTTGCTGGCCATGTTCTTTGTACCACAGGCCTTCTCTTCATCCATGGCTTGTAAAACAGTTACCATAAATTCTTCGCCCTTTGCTTCTTTGTCTTTTATTTCATTAATTAAATCTTGTTCTTTAACTTGTACATCATCCTTTTGGCTTCCATCTTGACCCAACAGACTCAGAAATCCATCTTCATCTATGCCCATAAACTGAAAGTAAATATGGCATTTATCACAAATTAGCAATGTCTCAAAAGACAAAAAAATGCAGAAGTCAATTTAAACAAGTCAGTATTCATGACAGTTGCACAAAAACACTGTTACTTGATTAACCAATAATTGGGTAACAAATGTGGGTAATACTTACTTGGAAATCCTCACGTTTTACATGTGGCACATTCATGTTGTGGGTCGAAGGGCAAATATCTTCAAATTTTTTGTTGGTGAAAATGTCAATTGCTACCAAGTGTACCTAAAAAGAGAGAATATGAATGTTTAATTCCCAGGATAATACTGGCACATGAATTAAATTGAATAAAGAATAGATTTCACATGGCTTGAAAATCCTCATAGGAAAGCCATATTGTCTCATGCCAAAACATGTTGGTTGGAAAACCAGTAATATCAACTTTGTTCCAGTTTGCTTTTCTTATGCAGCAACAATTTTCACAGTCAGACCAAAGCTAAGTAAAGATATTCCAAAAAGCTTTTGAGATTAGTTTGCTAACCTTGGCGTGTCCATGCTTTCCAGTTTTTGAGGTGGACATTTCTACAATCTTGCAGGGGCGATCTTTAATTAATACATGACCACCTTTGCGTAGAGCAGAAGCTTGAGACGGGTAGTGCTTTGAAGCACCAGAGGCTCCACCTCCAAAATCTTCGCTCATGTTGAAGGCTTTAGGTACAAAAAAATAATTAATTCCATATAAAACTTACAATAGCAATGCATAACATTAATGTCAATTTTTTTGTTGGGTATGTGATACAATGAACAAGCCCTTTGGACCCATAGCTGTTAAAATTGGATATCTAACTACTGCGCACCCCTAATAATGGTTATAATATCAAATACATAATTGCAAATAAGTATGCAAAACTTTAGAAAATAGAGTTCTTCTTATTATCTCTTCATGAAATTTCAATAACTTAACTAATAAATCCTGATGATCATTAAGATATGCTGTGTCAAGTGTCTGACTTTGCAGTGATTTGTTGCAAGTTTGTGCTTTGGTTACTGACTTCATTTGAGCATCACAAAATACCACAAACATCTGTATAACTTGTACTTCATATATTAATTGGAAGAAATTGATAATTCACAACCTTCTTTCACAAATACCACAGTCAATATAACTGCTTCCTTATTTAATAAAATAGCTATGGGATATTTATCTAGGGGGATATTTATCTAGGTGATGTAATTAGCCACATTGTCTTCAAGGAAACACTACATTTAAGGGTTTAATTACTGGAACAACAGCATTACAATGAGATATCAAAAGAATAATGTAATAAATGAAAATGATCACAACCTGTTTCATTCAAAAGATATATCGACCAACAACAAAGATCAGAACACGAAGACTCAGAACACCCACAAAAAAACTAATTCTACTGGGATTGGACTGAGCAAGCATGTACAGAGTAGTATCTAGTTTCATATTTAGCAAAGATAAGACAAACTGATAGTATTGACAAATAATGGCCGAGTTTAAACAAGTTGTTAAAACATTTTTTCACGTGTACTATTGAAGGAGGTTAGAAATAAGCCGGTGTTCTAGAACAGGGGAACACGGTTAAACCACACCAAGAACAGGACGGTTGGTAGATACTAACAGCATCCTCATTCTAGCAATATCTTATAACTACAGAAAAAGGGGTAGTTAATAAACTAACTATAATCAATAAAGAAATAAAAAAGCTGGAATACGTTCTCTTAGAACTTGATCATTACGAGTGATTGTCTCTGTCTTACAAAAAAGTTATTTGTGGGTAAAAATACGAAATATTTTACTCATATAATCTACGAATAAAAAGAAGAAATAAACATGACGCTATACGGTATGTAGTTGGTATAAATGAGAATTGATTTAGATGGTTTTAGGAAGGCATAAATTGCAAGTCGAATCTCACCTTGATGTTAGGCAACGTGGTTCGTGAAAGAGGCGGCTGGGATGCTTCGCACATCCTGTAATAGGGGGGACTTTACATTCACAATTACTCGCACCCCATTCCTCCCAATCCACACTTAGGTACTATATACCGCCAGTACACTTATAACTCTAGCAATATGACCCCTATGGAAAAATTCAAATTTTTTATTTTTTGTAAATATTTTTCTTTTGTTTTCTTACAGTCACTGGAAATAGTTAAATTATTTTGCTTTGAGGTTTACATGTAATTTCTCAATAAAAATGTTTTTTATTGCCGAGTCAAATGTTTTTTCTAACTACGGTTGAAATATTTTGATCATAATTTTCCAGATATATATGTATCCCAATTTAATATCTTATTATATTTTATTACTTTTTATATGGCCCTTTTAAATTTACCATAAGGTACCTAGTGTCCAGTCCACACGGTCAAATAGAACAGATTTCGTAAAAGTTGTTTTTCATTGTAACTTGTGTTTATTTAAGGCGAAAAAGAAGGAAGAGACAATAGAATAACTTTAAGAAAGCCTCGAGTATAACAATGTCATCTAGAGGACAGACTGAGACGCATAAACTTAAAAAGAATCTTGAAGATCAGCTGGACAGACTGGTTGCACAGCTTACCGACCTAGAAGAATGCAGGCAAGTGTACTAGTAAATATCTAATACAGATTCTACCACGTATCGATATCTAGATCTCAAAGTTTCGCCCCTGTGATATTTTTTGTGTCTCTATCGGAGGAAGTCATTCGATATTTTAGGCGATGTCACCTAGATAGTTCTTTAATATGCAGGGCAGATTGTTATGAAAGTTCCTTTGATTTAAATGTGTACTTGAAACTTTGGTATCTTATCACTGATAATACTTTAGTTATTTTCATTGCATTTTGTTTAAAACAGGGAAGACCTTGATGAAGATGAATACGAAGAAACAAAAAAAGAAACCCTAGAACAGATGAAAGAGTTCAAAACCTCACTCGACAAGATGCTTGCTGGTGATATGACATTAGTTGATGATCTAAACAGTATGCAACTGGTATGAATTACTTTCCTAATTACTCTCAGTAACTTAGCTTGATGAAAGTACAAGCTACAAGTCTCTCTCACCCCATATAGTCACGGCTATAGCAAGGTCAAAAATATTGGGGGTGGGGAGGTTGGCTCTCGGACTCTCAAGTCACGCCCATAGATATTAAAAGACAGATAAACGTTCATTTGCACCACACCCATTTTTGGATTATTTGCCCACAGGATTTATGATTGCAAATTAAAATGTTTGGATTCTCTTACAAATAGTGACTTACAATAAATGATGAAAATGACAACTTGGTCAACTTAGCTGGTGTGCTACAAAAGGTGTTCTGTTTCCATTTGGGTGCACTTTGAAGTAAGCTTTAACTAATTAGCTAAAGCAGTTGAAAAAATATTGGGGGGAGGGGGGGGTGCCCCCATTGTTTGTCCCTTGCTATGACCCTGATAGCGCTTGTTGTGTTTAATAGCCCCAGGTTTAATTCATATAAAATAATGTCTGGAGCAAATCAAAGTTTAAATGAATGATTTCAGTTAAATTTACTCAACAGGCAATACAAGCAGCTATAAGTGAGGCATTTAAAACTCCTGAAGTCATTAGAATGTTTGCCAAGAAGCAGCCTGGTCAGTTACGGCAAAGATTAGCAGAGGTAGTTCATTATATCCATGCATCATATGTTGCAGAAATAGGAAATGGGTGCATGTGCTGTGTACAGTCATAAAGTACATGGGGATTAGCAGAACATGGGGAAAGTGTAGGAGAAACACAACACATAGTGGACTGATTTCCAACATATTCTTGATTTTTCTTTTGATTCCCAAGTGTATTATGAATAATTATGGCACTTAGTTAGCAAGCAAGATTTTTATTTCTTTAAAAAAATATAACCAATCAGAAAGTGAGGTTGATAAGGGTTATTTCATAATGAACTTTTTCAGTATTTTTCGTTACTTACTACATGTTATGTAGTAATGCTGTGAGGGAAAAAACCATGTCTGTAAACCTAGTAAATATGTATAAATTTGCATTGGACCCACAGATGCAAAGGGATCTAAAAACAGGTCATTTAAGTCAAGCTGTATATACCCAACAAGCCGTAGAAATACTAACTGCACTGAGAAAGTTAGGAGAACAGGTAAGACATAATGTTTTGATCTTTAACATTCAATTTTGCCTTTGCTATTTCATATATAACATACTGGGCAATCCAGCTGGCTTAGTACTTTTCAGTTGTCTGTTTTGGTATATCCTGTAGCAGTGGAATGTATTCTGATAGGCTTATCCATTCTCCTTCTTTGCCTTTTCTCTCATAAGCTTAAACCACAAGAATCTGAGTTCTTGGCTGCCAATTCCAATGCTGCTCTTAGTTCATTTGAGAAAGTATCAGAGAACATAGGTAAATATTTGCAATATTGCATTTATTCTAATGTCTTTACTTTAGAAAATTATGTCATGATGGTGTGTATTTACATTATGTGTTTTGATTGGATGATGTGTATTTTCATGTGTTTTAATTGGTTGAGAGGGGAAGCCATTGAAGTGTCATGTGATATTTTTCCATCCATGTTAACTAAGCATGTCATACCCTAGAGTATGTTATTTGGATACAACTCAAACAAAGAATCATATTCTCAAGAGAGAAAAAACGTAGCCTTAGAAATGGGAAAACATAATGCCCAAGCTGAAAAGGTCTATAAAATCTGCTATATGATTGTTTTACTTATAAGCTTTTACTGATTTTTATTACTTATGTTTTTCAAAGGAGCTGGTGATAGTCTTCTTAAGATGGCTGGTTCTCAAGTGTCCGATGCTAGAAACTAGGATTAGAAAATTATGGAATCATAGTTGCTAACTTTGTTTGCTTGATAATCATCAATTTTGATATTTCTATGTATGTAATATATACAGTATGAGTGACTGTGTTGTATCTGATATACAAACTCGAGGCGTAGCTGAGAGTTTGTATATCGGATACAACACGGACACGAATACTGTAGATTGCTTATCAAACATCTAGGTTAGTTCCTTTGTGTTTCACTAAAATTTTCAAAATTAAAGTGAATCTGCCCAAGAAAATCCAAGCTAAAGTTTATGCAAATGAACACGATTCTGTATCTGATTTACAGAACTCTTCACGGTCGTGATTTCTATTGTGTTTTCCTCATGAATTATTAATGAATTTGATAATTGTACATAAAGATCTAGGGCACTACTTTTAAATATATATTTTAACCCTTTGACTTCTATGTGGGTTGGGCATCATAAGAGTGAAAGAGTTAAACATTTGCAATAAATATTGCATGTAACAAAAGAAGCGCTAGAAATGAGAAAATAATTTTGAACATATAATCAATAAGCTGCATCGTCTGTTTTGAAATGAAGACTGGTACAATTAAAAAAAAGGGAAAATTCTTTCATTTGGTTTATTTTATTAACATTTTATGAAACTTGTGTGGTGAAAGTTTAACTGCTCAGAAAATTAACCGGGGGGCCCAGGGGGGGGGGGGGGGGGGAGCATGTGCCCCCCTACCAAATTTTTTGGGGGGGCCTGCCCCCCCCCAAAAATATTGGTTCTTAGTCATTGTTTTACGGCACATGCGTCTGCAATCAAACAAAACATTGTAATTATCACATAGCGTTAAATATAATCTTCAGTGCCCCCCCAAAGATTTTGCAGTGCCCCCCTAAAGATTTTTGCAGTGCCCCCTCAAAGATTTTTAGCTTCTGCCACCCCTGCTGCTATAAAAGTATTAGGCTGTATCTTGATACTAACCCTGCCTCCCTCCCCTCCCCTCCCCTAATGACACATTTATATAAACCAATAAACTTCTAATAGGGATATACCCTTTTCCAGTCCATTCACCTAGTATAGTAGTAGTAGTTATAGCATTTGAAAATACAGTAATTAAAGAAATGTAATATGCTATATCTACTATGGGGAATGTATTTAAAAACCAATAGATAAAAGTCAAAATTTTCTTTGAATGTATTTTTGTCTTTTTCTCTTTGAATGTGTTTTTACATTCTCATATTTTTCAAGATAAATATTAGGAAAAAACACGCGAAGTTCTGCAAGTGTAGACAGAAAACCCTCATAAAAGATGTTTGGCTGTGGGCGAGATTAATTATCATAATATATATCATTAATTTATTATGTGCGGTAGGGTGGATCACGTGATAAGTGACGTCAGACCCCATGCGCAGATAAGAAGAAGAAGGTGAAATCGAACGAGTGATCGAGTTTCGCGGCTCGAATATCGAGACTGAAATATTTACAGTTTTTTAAACTTTTAATGGTAGTTTTTTGATAATATTCGATAGACGATATGTCCCTAAGGTTCGTACTATCGATCCTTTGTATAATTGCTGTGACTTTACAGCAAGGAGAGGCAAAGAAACGCTCTAAAGGTAAGGACTTAGATATCGATGTTGTGTTTTTTACTCATCTTCACATTTGTTTGCCTTCTCTTTCCTCTGTAAAATTATAAGGGTTTTGACCATCGATTTAAGGTCCTTTTATCCTTAATGTTTTCTTCATCACCAAGGCTTATTTTTGATGAGTTAGGCATCATAAAATCTACCGATTCCATACTTGCGACATGCCGATTTTAGCTGTCGTTATGTATGTTGGTTCGTTACGCTCGAAAGACGCTTTCTAGCAAATCTATTTTGTTGTTGTTTTCCTTGGCAATTTTGTTATTTTCTGCCAGTTGCAGTCGTGTAATTGTCATGAAAGTTAAGCTATTAAGTTTTAAGAGTTTGCGCTGAAACCTAAAGTAAGCGAAAATGTAGCTGATGTGAATAAGGGTTACCCCCTTGAAAATGCTTGTCAATTCCTTAGTATATTAGTCATCGCCACTACGTTTCATCGATTATTCACCGGTTTGACTATCAATAAGTCTTCATACGTTAGAGTTGCTTTAGAAAGTTTATTTAAGATTGGGACTTGAAGGGTTGAAACGAATTTTCGTCGCTTTTTCGCAAAAAACTGTCGACTATTGGTGGAGAAATATTGGCCACAAGTCGCGCTAAAGCAATTTGCATTCCGTGGTTCATTAATTATTGTTATTGAACTACCTCAGTACTCATTTTAGATGAATAATGTGACTATACCTCTTGTTTTTGATGTATTTTAAAGATCGAATAATGTATATAGTTGTGTTTCATTTGATATTCTAAACACCAAACATTTAGTTGCGATTTTCCAAGAAAAACAGAATATTGTTTTGTGAAGATTCGTAGTTAATTGTTTTTGACAAGCCCGCTTATTTTGTCTTTGTTTTTTTTCCGTTTGATTTTGGATTATAAATTCCTGTACTTCCCTTGCTCACAAAATACTGAAAGTTTTTCTGTGTTACGTGTTTTGTCATGATTATTGCCTTATTTTTTTATTCGGTAAATACACTTTTATCTAATTTTCATTGGAAGGAAGTACTCTAAAAGCTCATTACTTTGCGAATCACTAAAGTAGTCGCTTCCATGTAGGAAAACTGATGAAGTTTACATATATTAGGTGTGATATTTTCGATTTTTTGCTTCAAGGTTTTTATTATTGTTTTATCAAATTATTGATGTTGAGCATTGGTTCAGAAGGGCTCACTAAATATTTTGTAGTTTACTGCATATCATTTTTTATTTTTTGAGAAAGACAATATTTATGGCGCAAAAGAAATAATAACAAAAGTTAATATTCCCCTAGGGCTTCAAGATTTATATTAGTGGTTACAAACAGAATATAATCAACAATTTTCATATTAGTAACTTTGGTCCAGGCTTGTAACAGCTGATTCCAAACCATTTTAGCTACAAAAAGGGGGGGGGGAATTCTTGTGATATATTTTTGTTGTAGGTTGTGGTATAACCTTGAGACATTTATTAAGTAGTTAGTATCATGAATATGTTTCATATCTAAGATAGAAAGCATCATCACAGTTGATTGCTGTATTTTAAAGCATGCATATGGTCAATGAAATTTATAGATCCATAATTTTGGTCGTTAACACCAACCACCAGCTAGTAACAGTGGTCTCATACAGAGATGAGATTCTAATTAACTCTTTTCTTACAGACTAGACAATAATGGTAATATTAAGACAAATGCTAGACATACATCTTCATATAATATTTATTTTTATTGATCTTCACTGTGTGAAATGTTGTTTTTTTCTGAAATATTTATGATTTGCTGGTTTCCCTTCTTTAGATCAAAGCCAGCAGTTGGCTCATGTTCCTAAATTACTTTTTTGTGTTACACTAAATATAATTAAAGACAGATTTAAGGACACCTACTGTAAACCAGTAGTCATGGCAACCCAGTTTTAATGCATCTTGTTTTGTTTTGCAGAACCTTTGCAGTTTGTACAGTTGGAGTATGCAAAAGCACTAAGTGAATATCACAGAACTAATGCCACAGTATTGCATGTGCGTGCAACTGGGGGTGATGGCAAGATATCTTACACCATTGAAGAAAAGGGATCTCCATTCCATATAGATGACAAGGGACATATCTGGCTTATCAAACCCTTGAACACTGACGAAAACAAGTTGTGTCAACTAACAATCAAAGCAACTTCTTCAAAATCCAATGAGGTTGCTTATGCCAAAGTGCGCTTTGATATTATGAACATGAACAAGCACTCTCCTCAGTTTGAGGATAGTAATTACATTTGCGCTGTTACTGAAAACACAAGAAAGGCAAGTATTCTTCCTCCTATTCGTATCCGTGATGAGGATCACAGTGATGCAGGAAAGCTGAAACGCATTGAAATAGTTGAGCAAGAAATACCATTTGTGTTTAATGTGACTAAAGATGGTGCTGTGGAGGTGATGGCAACAAGAGACCTTGATGCAGAGAAGGAGACCTGGTTTGCATTTGATATCAAAGCTTGGGATGGCGGAGATCCATCCCACTCATCCCAGCCAGCTTCAGTCAAGTGTAGAGTTGTAGATGCAAATGAATTTGCTCCAGAATTCACAAGTGATTATTACTCTCATGTGGTGGAACGTGGAAGGACATATGAAAAGATCTTGCAGGTAAATTTCTAGTAATGATAGCAAAAATTAGTATAGGAAATCGCACCATCTCGAGTACAATTTGGAAATTAATAGACACGAGTAATGTTTTGAAAGTTCTTGTAATTGCACAAGCCTTTAGGCGAGTGCAATTAAAGAACTTTCAAAACATTACGAGTGTCTATTAATTCCAAATTGTACGAGAAGATCATGCGATTTTTTGTTTATAGTTCACTCAACAAAATTTCAGTAAAAAATGCGAAGCGACGCCTTTCATCTTTGTCTATTTGGCAGCCGATTTGCAGTCCATCACGGCAACTGAAATGCATAAAAAAGATTAGTTCTTATTAGTTTTTATGCCTTTTTTTTTTTTTTGTCGCAGTTAACATTGTTTTGGCCGTGTTTCCGATAGCGAATTGAATTCGGTACTACTCCTACTGGAGTACAATTAACGCTATAATTGTACTCCTCTCGACCAATCAGAGTCGAGTAATTTTGTTGAGTGTACTATAAGTGAGCTTATGGTTTATTTAGAAATAAATTGAAATATTGTTTCTTATTTGTGAAGGTTACCCTCATACTTTATTGCATGAAATCATTAGACATATTTGTTATCTTCAGGTAAATGCTGAGGACAAGGACATTGGGGATGAATTTGGTTCTATCTGTAAGTACATCATTAAGACACTGGATGTGCCCTTCAAGATAAGTAAAGATGGTGTGCTGAGCTTAGACAAGCCACTTGGACCTGAGGCTCCAAACTACTGTGCCTTTGAAGTTGCTGCCATTGATTGTGGCGGGAAGATGTCAACCAAAAGTGCCCATGTTAGAATTAACATTAGAGATTCCTGTGAACTTGGTAAGAAATGTCTTGATAGATTGTGTTTACATGAATTTATAGGGTTAACTCTTTAATTAATCAATTTGATTGGTTTGAATAAGAAACATGGTACTAACACAAAATATACACAAGTTGGTAAGATATGAGGTATCAATAAAGTACGTTCTAACAGCAGTAAAATGAGGCAGTGGAATCCAATTTATTTGTATTCCAATAAAATAATTTCTGTTCAAGTGATAATACAGTAATAATTGTTGTTGGTATTAGTGGCCTTGCTCAAGTGGAAGCCATGTTGACTGAAACAATAGATTTTGCCACCCTTAGCCTTGCAATTCAATTGCTTGAGAATAAATTTATAGGGGTTAAACAAGGGTTTTTATTGTCATGAGAATAGACATGGCTGCAGCATAATGAAGGCCCATATTACTGCAGAACATATCAATCTGGTGTTTACTTTGTCAAACTAATTTCCATCCTGGTTGTTTGTTTGCAGGTGTTGAAGGCCCATCCATGCCAACCATCATTATTCCACAGTGCATTGGCAAAGCAAATGTAGCACCTGACATCCAGCTAAACAAATGTTCAAAGAAGATGGCTCAGGCAAATTTCTCTGCCCTCATTCAACTGGAGACAAATGCTGGTAAAGGTTGTGACCGCCAGCACTATGAAGCATCTGGTTTGTACAAGCTGTGTGGTGCTAGTGGCATCATTGACATTCTACCTAAACCTCAAAAGAACCAAGACTGGACAAAACATCTGCCAACTGAGGAAGGTAAGACACATTTTAATAGTTTTACTGTATTTGCTTTCATAATGAAAAATATTAGGGACCATTTTTGGAGGAGGGGGAGGGGAGGGGAAGTGGGATTTGTATCTCCCCCCCCCGATAAAAATGTTTTGTCCCTAACTCATGCAAATGTGGACAAATTTATCACTAAACGTTTTCAGATATCAAATGTTTGTTTTTCTTATCATTGATGTTATGGCTTATTTTCTAGATGATAACACCTTTGTATTTGATGGCAAGACTGTGGCTGACATACCTGATAAAGTGATCCCTGAAGACTTAGGTGAACAGTTCACAATGAGTACCTGGATAAAAACCACAGCACAAAAAGGAAAGCAAATTATTGTTGCTAAAACAGACAAGAAAACACACAACAGAATGCACTTTGCAATCCTCAAGAACAGGAACCGTCTAGTCGTAGTTCATCGTTTGGAGGCTAACCGTGGCAGCAGAGATGACTACTGCAAGTCTGATTTCCACTACAAACCAAAGATCTTTGACATGAAGTGGCATCATTTGACTGTGGTTGTCGATGGCTGTCATGTTAAGTTGTTTGTGGATGGACAAGCTGAACCATCTTTTGTCACAGATTCCAACTATCGTATGCACAACTCACATATTCCAACACGGCTGGTAGTAGGGGCACATTGGCTTGGCAAAGAGAATTCATACACCCAGTTCTTCAATGGATCTCTGTCTGGTTTGAGTATTAGACCCAAAAAGACAACATCTGAGCAAGTAAGTATACTTATCACTTGTATTATATGTGGCCAAAATATGTAATTAAGGTGAAGTTAAAAGTAGTCTTTCTTACAGCAGTGTGCAGATCGTTGTGAATCTATTCCATTTTTGTGTGCTCTATTTGTTGTGCTTTTTGTTTGAGTTTAACCTTGGATTTTTTGTTGATAAATGAACGCAAACAATAATATTTCATTTACAGACTATTCGCTGCATGTTTGGTTGTCGTGAACACATCAATATCAATACTCCCTTACCTAAAGGATTCAAGTCTGAGTTGGTTGGTGCAAACACCATGAAAGTTTATGGCAGAGGAAAACCACAAGAGTTTGAAACCATCCTGCAAAATATTGAGTATCAGAATGAGCTGTTTACACCAACACTGGGAGTGCGCAAGGTTAAGATTCTACCAATGCAAGAAAACAAGGCCTTGCAGCCAATCACAGTCACTATTCGCATTGAGAGGAACGATAAACCTGTCATCACTGTGAAGGGCTGTGCTGATAATGCTGTAGAGTTGAAGCACCTCAAGGAGATTGGGGTTCCTGTGTGTAGTACCTTGACTATTGATTACAAGGGCTGCCAACCTTCAGATTCTCCTGTCAATAATGTAAAACTCTTGGATCAGGCAGTAGTCAAAGTCACTCCTCCATTCACTAAGAGTGAGTCATTCAACTTCCCTAAGCAGCCCAATGGAGGATCGACCATTGATGATCTGGAGCTTAAGGCTTTCATGAATGAAGATGGCATCATCATTAGAGGCATTGCAAACTACAAGACATATGAAGAAGTGCTCAGAGAGATGTTTTATGTCAACCCAAATGCATCCGAGTACCTGCATCATACATTCACAGTAAGTATATTAGCTACACATGACGTCAAACCTGCAGAGTTCCAAGATCACCTCTGTGCAGTAATACCCACAGGTAGCCCAAGAGGACAGAAAAGTGCATCCTTGTTCCAAGTACCCCCTCCTTTTGTACTGAAAAGTGTTTGTATATGATATTGTAATGTTTACATATATTTTTGTTTTTGTAGATCTCTGTGTCGGATCAGAATGGTAGATTCAAGAGTGATAAAGAGAGACTGGAATTGTCCATTCTCCATAGGGCAAGGGAATTGCGACCATTTAACCTTGAAGCAATCAAAGAAACACTGAGTGCAGAAGAATTACCAGGTGCAGTGTCTGTCAAAGATAAGGCTGTATCCAAGACAAGCTCCATGTCTACTGGTATCATGGCTGTTATCATTATCTGCAGCGCATCAGTCTTTATTGTTTTGGTGATATTTGGAGTCTATCGACTTAGAAAGTGAGTATACTGTACATAGTATAAGTATAGCAAAAGTATATGGGAGTCAAAGCATTTTCAGTGAATTTTGTTTGTGTAGTAATTAATATTGATATTGATTGCAGCTGCATTAGAGCATGTACCAATGTGTGTTTGATATCCTCAGGTCAGCAAAGACACTTCAAGTAGATGCAACTGCAGCAGAGAAAGAAGAGATGTACTGGGATGACACAGGTCTGAGTGGAGTACGTATAACTGTTAACCCACTGCAGAAGTTCCAGGAACTAGACCTGAATGAAGATAAGGATTCTGAGCATGGTCAAAGTGATGATGAAGATCACCAAGAGGCTAAGCAGAGCTTGGAATGGGATGAGGGAGCCATTTAAACCCTTGGGGTTTAGGGTTAGGGTCAGATATTTGTCTGTTTGCTCAAACTTTATAATTGAGTTGTTTGATTCCCCCTCCCCCCCCCCCCCCCCCCCCCCCCCCAAAGTAACTATTCCTTTTTGTTTATTGTTCTTTGTTTTATGATTTGGCAAGTTTATGTTTAATAGTAAGAATGTTAATGTTTAGTGTATCTTGTTGCTTTTGTAAGGTGGAGTTTTCTTGATGTTAGTTTTTGTTTACTAGTCATATTTTTAGTTGTCAAGTTTCTTCTAAAGTTTGAGTAGAGCAGGGAAGTTGAGCTAAGAACAGGAGATATTTTATGCATACACTATACCATACACTTAATTAACTAAGCTTAGCAAACTAGAACATTTTGTATTTGTTCCAGGATGACAAAGTGTGTTCTATACTGTGATTTATTAGCGGGGAGGGTTGTATCATCTTGAGTTAATGCAGCCTGAATCTTAGCTGAATGTTTCCTTGGTCACAGTATGCACCAAGTGACAAGCATACTGCTTATCAACAGCTTAATATACTGTTTGAGTTGATCACATTAGCTGGGAGAGAGATGATACCCACTGTTTGTAGATCTTACAGTACTGCTACTGCCATGATCATCATTAGGTTAAGGCATTCTTTGTGTCACTGGTTATGTATAATATTTATGAGTACATAGTTGTTTTGTAGATTATTATTCTAGTATTGTTATTTTATATTTAAATTTTTTTATTAAGAGTTACATTACTTTAATCATTTTTTATTTCTATATCATATATCATTGATCATTTCTAATTACTATTGATAATGCATACTAACTAATCACATTCAGAAATACAGTTTTTAAGGTTGATGGGTGATGTTTACATGCCACTATAAGCATGCCACTTCCATTAGTGTTTTTGTCACAACGTTGCAGGTTTGCTCATAATCAGATTGAAAAACGAACTTCAAAACTAGCTTGTCTCTGAACTGACAGGCACTTGATTACTGCCTTGTTAACTTAAACACAACAATTTAATTTGGTAAAGTCAAATTGATGTCTAAATGTTAGAACACTCAAATATGAACCTATGACAACTACAGTCCACAAGACAAATTATCCATGTAGGATTCACATCATCTACTGTGAATCAAGTACCGTGTAGTTTGACCCATTCTGTTAATCATGCACATATTTAACCATCATGATGAAATAAGACTGTTTTTAGACAATTGTAGGTTTTAATACCTTTAATTAAGATAAGCAACAATGACAGTTGTATTGCTACATTGTGCACTTGATGTTATTAACTATACCTTAAAATGATAACTGAACCATTAATTGCTGGAGGTTTTGCATGGCCATGTGACAACCGCCATGTTAGATGAGCTGAGAGTAAAGTAATTTTATTTTACTTCCATATAATATGGAGGCCAGCACATGACCAGCCAATACCTTATTGTATTGTGGGATGTATCTAGCAAGCATGATTTGTGATTAAAAAGACTGTAAGGTCAACTTGTTTGTGTCTTGGTTCTTAATGTGTCAACCCCTGGGACCTGGTTGTACGAACAGTCTAAAACCTCTATATTGTGATGGTCAAGATTTGAAGGCTCTATTGCTCTTTATTTCTCAATTGACATGGTTTTCTTTGTTATTCACAAGGCTTTATTTTTGTTATAACCCTCATAAATGCGAGGTCAATATATAGTTCGTTATTAACCCAGTTAATAACTATATATAGACTTTGCATTTATAATGAGCAACATTTTGATAGAAAACCTTCTCAATTGATAAATGAAATAATTACCTTGACCGTCGGCAATAAGCCTATACATCCCTCGGGATGCATTTGGCTTATTGCCTCCATTCTTGGTAATAAAATCTTACTTCCAATTCTCTAGAAAAATAAGTACCTATTCCAATAAATATCATACCAGTATTATAAACATTAAATAAATATTCAACATAAATACCAAGACTTTGAAGAGCAGACATTGGCCGTTTCTATGTTTATATAGAGTTTTGGAAAATGGCCAGTCAAATGTACCTCCTCATGCCAGTTGGACTCTTGACTCATCACTGGCTATTGTTCAGTCATACATTTAGACTTCTGCTGTTGTATGCTTATGGAAAGCAAGGGAGGAACGTTACTAGAAACCAGTAAAATCCTTGCACCACAAGCAACCCATCCTATGATCTATGCAAACTTGCTACCTCTACATGGCCTAATTATTGTCTAGATAGTAAAGAGATGTTGCATCATTACTTAATGGCAGCCATGTTAGATGGCAGGAACAATACAATCTTTTTACAGTGAGAAAATTCAATTCCCAAAAATAAATTGATTTTATTGTTCTGCCATCTAACATGACCACCTTGCATGTGATGGTGCAAAACCTCTATCAGTTTTTATATAATTCCCTCAATGAAATCTAATCTTTCTGCTCACAGAGTTTTTCATACCTTTTCTGAGGTTCCTCGATTCTTCCACCTCCCAACCATCTAAGAAAATCCTCCAAAGGGCAAAGTTCACCATTTTCAAAAAGGTTTTTTTTACAAAATTTAAGATTTGAAGTCACAGTTTCTCCATTATAAAGAACTCTGATGTAACCTCTTTGATTTTTCTTGGTTTCATTTATAACACCGGTTTTTTTCCAAAATTCAAAGATGAGCCTGGAAGCGTAAGGTATCCACCTTTGTTCAAATATCCCTAGTGACATAAGTGCAGGAATGATTGAGATTTCATGACCACCATATATAGCAAATTTAACAGGTGTCTTGGAAGAAGCTTTATCAACCATTCTAGAGGCAATCTGAGACATCACAGGCAGAGATATCATATCTGCCACTTGGCTGTAGTTGTGAGAAAAAGCCCAATCTGCATATGAAATCAGTTTGAATGCTGTTGCTTGTGGAATACATCCTCCTACAGTACATGGTGAAGGTAATCCATGACAAATATGGACTAGACAAGCATCTGCAAGACTGAAACATAAGGGATTGGTCAGAAAATAAATGAGGAGGGTGAGAAGAGAAGTTGAATCTTTGTGTCACTACATGATGAGTATAGTGTGTGATAGTAAAGTAAAGTGCAGGGTCGAAGGGAAATGAAGGACCAGTATAGAGAATGGTACAAGATCATGCAGTACTTGTGACTTACCCAATAACATTTTTAATTGATTCTCTAGGAGCCATCAATAGATTGGACATTTCCAACATTAAAGGCTCCATTGCAGCACTACCTGATTGATATTCTTTAGACTGTTTTGTTCTTTCCATTAGTTTTTCATAAGCTGGACAGGGAGATACTGTACCATCATCATTGTCCCTGAAAAACCTATCTTGAGATATACTAATGGCAATGTGACCTATAAAATGGAAGAGAATATTTCTCTCTAAGGGTATAATACAACTACTATGATGGTGACAAGGTTACATTTAGCATTCAGCAGCAAATATATATGTTGCCAAGATATGGTAGAGACTAGATAAACTAGTTGACCGTGTCTGTGTTTGTTTGCCTGTTACCAAGATCTTGATGAAGAACATGTCAAGATCTTGACATGATCTTGCCAGGATCTTGTCAAGAACTTGCAAGTACAAATTCAAATGGAAACAAAACAAGATCTTGCAAAAAAGATCTTGTCAAGTTCTTGTTAAGATCTTGCCATGATCTTGAACACATCAAGATCTTGGATCCCTAAGATCTTACATGATCTTGACAAGATGTTTCACCTGGGCGTCCTTTGGATTTTATTAGTCCATAGTATTAGGGACCAACCTAGCTGTCTGATGTCCAATAAACCAATGGAAAGGCCATTAGTTACTAATAATCTATAATAATATCTACCTTTTTTAATGGACTTTTCTCCCAGAAATCCATACAATAATGCAGCTGCAGATTGTAGTGTCCTGTCAGTATTTGTTGACCTTGCATATACATGATTGTTATTGATTCCATTTTCAATCAGTTTACTGTATGCTGTTTTGAAGTGCCGCCCAATATGAAAGAGTTGTTGGAAACCTTTCTTTGTCAGTTGCCCATCATATTGACAAATCTCTGATCTTGTTACTAGATTATGAGGAACAACTTTGGAAGACATTCTTCTAACAATGATGTCCTCTATGACATTAAGATAACCATCAAATAGCTTCTTGACTGTGTCATTAAGTGGTGTCATTGAACAATCCAAATCTCTTATTTCCATTCCTTGTATTTTGCTAAAAGGTGCCCTATCTCCATGTCGTAGTAATACCTGGACCATCTCTAGCTGGAAATCACCATCTCTACCAGGAATAGATCCTTCAGCGCCATTTGAATTTACTGGAAAGTTGCAGTATTTTTGCACAGATCTTCTATCAACTGGAAGTACACTGATATATATTCTCTTACTCAGATTAAAATAACCTAGAAAAAAAGAGATCCAACAATTCATAGGCTGACAACTAGAAGGGATAAAATATTTCTATAGCAATTGATATCTTTGACTTTAAGTGAGTTAACTCAATTTTCATATTGATTTGTTTGAAGACAATGATTGGGATTCCTGTGGTTTGTTTACGTGGCCACAATAGAAGTGCAGTTATGCTAAAGTAAAGAGCTATTCAATCATGTAATACGAATACAGTGTTAAAAACTTACCAAAATAAACCAATAGTATAAAGATAAAAGCTATAGCAACCAGAAGCTGCTGCTGTTTGGTTAGTGTGGCGAATCTAGCCCTAGTAATTCTAATGTAACTACAAACCATCCTACGAACACAAACTACTGTACTAGGAATCATCAGTGCTAGATTATAAAAAGCTACATTATAAATATACTAGTTTTTCAAGTTCTAAAAGTTTTGAGAGCACAATTTGAGGAGATTCAGCATCGTTTAGTCAAGTGTTTAGTCAAGTGTTTAGTCACGCTCCGTTAGGACATGAAATGCTCTTCCCAGAATGCTTTGCGAGCAAGCGTGTATTTCACCCCTTGCGCCCGCGATGACCGCAAAGCGACATCGTTTTCATACACATTGTTAGTATTTGGTGGGGGATGGGGAGAGGGAATATTTGGAGTCTTAAAAGCGATGCTTCTCATAACACTTTTCTCGTTCTAAGATCGCATACTGGATTTCCTGGCGGATAGAACAGCTGCGAAACGTCAAGCGCTAGTTCTGTTAGTACAGCGTGCTGCAGAAAACACGAAACAGCTGATGTGAAATACCCTATTAAGATGTGGCATAATGCGCATTCTCGAATATTAATTATAGCTAGAGTTTGCAAAGTAGAGGTGGAGGTGGGGATTTCAGGATAGATATCTTGTCAGCTTCGAGGATTTACGGCAAGGGATTTCAATATTTTTTAATATGCCGGTCTTCCAAAAACCTGTTGCTGATACAGGAACTTCTCCTCCACGACGTGCAAATCAGTGCCCTGTTGCCTCAAACAGTGCCACTCAGTACCAATGGACTGATCGGGCTTAACGAAGGAATTAACAATGATGATAAAAAATGTTTTAGATCCGTCCATTGGTACTGAGTTGCACTGTTTGCATATGTTACTCCTTCGTTCCTGACTGATGACAAGATAGAATCACAATCAAACTTCAACTTACAGGTAAGTCTCGTTTAATCTCACTGAACCAGTGAACACGAATGAGAATAAATGACTTACTAGTAAAACTCCGCAATGAAAGTCTACCACGTGGAATTGAAGGTCGCCAACTTTATTCAATGATGGAATTAGCTCATTAGCTCAAGATATAAATTTTTGGCCACATCCTTAAAGAACATGCATATTCGATTCCACAATAACAATTCCTGCATGTGATTTCGCATATGAAGCTATCGACACGTCATCCAATCCATATATGGGAAGAATTGCGCAATTTTCGCATTTTCTGACACGAGAAAATACGGAGAAACGCCACGCATTTTATGATTGGGCTACCACAGGTATCATAGTAACAACACACCCGCCCAGCTATGCACTATGAAACACAACCCCAAATTACACTAGTAACTTGCTTAAATTCACCCTTTTGACACGCTACACTGGTACTAAGTAATAATGAGTCTTTTAGACTCCACCCCTTAAAGAATGACATGCGTAAAAATGATCGATTAAATGGGACAAATGAACACTAAGTACTGCAATGTACTAAGTACGATTAGATGTGACAAGCTCTTGTCTGTTGTACAATTATCTTTACCGGTTCACGAAGATTCAGTCTCACTCGTATTGCCACAGACATTCAATTGTAAATTTGATTCCATCACAAATCGCATTGCTTATATAATTCCTATCTATTAGTATCAGTATTCTCTTGTTCATCTTAGTATTTATCCATCTTGCCTACTCTTTCTTTTGGCACGACGAGAAACGTCGGTATTCACACCATTCTTTCTGGTATCTTAACCTTTGCCTTCTCCATTGTACAATACGATGAAGTCACCTTTGTTTTCCAAGGGAAAAACTGGTCGTCCCTTTTTTGCCTTCTCAAAGATTTCTAAAGCTATTCCTAAAATAAAGTATCGAAAAGCACCAGACGTTAGTGATATCATCAACACTATCACACGTCCACGTCCACCAGCTTTTCATTTGTATCAATGGAAAGAGTGAGTATCACTGAGAGATTGGTTGTACTTACTCACTGTACTGTCCACCATAGTTGGAATAACGTCTTTGAGAACCTGACAGTTGGTATTCAGTGATGGGTTGACATTGACTTCGATCAACCAAACCTGTTTAGAAACACAACATGTTTTACTGACAGATACTAGGTACACACGAAGCCCAAACAATGCTCTAGCGTGATGTATTTTTTTACCTTGAAGTTCTCGTCTATCATGAAGTCAAATCCAAGAAGATCAAAGAATCCACTTCTTCGATGCAACTTCTTCCGAACACTGTGAAAACATGTCAGCATGATTTGTTGCATTCGTTTCTATAAAATGAAAGATAGCCAGATAAGAGAAGTCAAAGCTTGAAGTATAGGTCATATAGTCTAGAGTAGATGTCTACTCACAGTAAAAGTCGTGAACATCCAGTTCTTTGCTAATCCCTTTTCTTTTGTGTGGTGTTCGTCGATATAGGACTGTAATCGCTCAAACGACCAAACAGTCTCTTCTTTCATGCTTGAATATGAAGGATGTTTCTTCTGGATGTACTATACAATATGGAATAAGGGAAACAAACTCTTCAGAATATAAAATATTTCTCACAACGAATTGCGTAATCGTTGGTGAGATGCTCCAAACGTTGCGCACCTGCAGATCACGACGTGCGCAGCAACTCAGAACATTGCCGAACAATACTTCACATAGACTGGACAACAGTACAATGGTGTTCTGGAGATAACGAAAGGAATCAATTTGGGAAAAACTACAAGACTTTCTTATGGTAAAAATGAGAGATCGTTGAGTATGGCTACCTGATTGGTCAGATGAGCAAGTAAAATCGAATTCCCAGCCTCTTCAGAGTAAGGTGAATACGGTACACAAGAAAGACGTATGTACCCCTGATGGTAAAGGACCACATAGGGATTGGTACTGGCGATGAACATGTAGGCTCTGATGTCAAACTTGTGATTATTCAAGAGAAGAGGATTCATTATATACCTGCAATAGGATCAGCGAAAAAGGTTTTTCAGTTCAACATCAGGAAACATCACACAATAAATGGGTGCGTTTTTTCTAAATAAAAGTCCTTCGTAAAGCGGCACTCTTGACTAACCAAAAACTAAAAGCCAAGGAGATTCCA
Organism: Actinia tenebrosa; assembly: GCF_029948245.1. Lineage (NCBI taxonomy): Eukaryota > Metazoa > Cnidaria > Anthozoa > Actiniaria > Actiniidae > Actinia > Actinia tenebrosa. Next base: position 11,431,678 of record NW_028292574.1, on the reverse strand, counting down.
CAAGCACGCGCGCTAAAATCAAACATGGTAAGGGTCCCTTAATGCGTATCGCGTTTCGTTTCGCGAGTCGCAAGACATTTTTACCTCTGAATGATTCGACCCGGTGATGGTCTAACTTGACTGCTACGCCGTCCATTACTGTTAGTATTTTGATATTGATCGTTAAGATGCAGTTTATCCCGCAGTTGTGCAGAGCTGTTGATCATGTAAATACCCTTGCCTTGATTCTGTCCAATAGGCTTACAAATCCAGACTTCTCCTTCTGCAAAGACAATTCAAGCAAATGATGTTATTATTTGAAGGACGTCTCAGGTGGCGCCAACACCAAACATTTCTCCATGTACTAATTGTATCACTCATCTCATCCCCAAGCTGCGTAACCTACCTTTGTAAACTTCAGTAAGGAACTTCTGTTTTTCAGTAGTGTTTGTTAGTCTTATTGTTTCCGGTACGAAGTCACTTAGTTGAATGCGTTGCCTGAAATAAATACAAAGATGATTACATCATCATACAAAATTGACATCTCGGACCTATGGGGACTGGGCCAGTGAGGATTCAGTTCAGTAGTTTTTGGGGAGGGGAGGTAATGGGAGGGGACCAACACGTGGTTTAGTCAACTGACATGGGTCTTCATCGAGGAAAGTATTCGGGCAGATTGGTCATTTTGATTTTGTCGTTATAACATTCACTTACTTCGATCCTATTTTATCCAATACTCTTTCATATTCTTGTAAGCTGCACAGTAACCCAAGCTTGGTTGTAAGAACACCAATATTGGAAATGTGGTTAACGAGCTGGTTACCTGAAAAAAGAAAGATTACGTTGATACATTAACAATGGTGCTTGACGCCAGCCTTTTGTTAGAACATCGACGTGTTGTCCTTACCTTCTCTAAAGTTGCTGTAGTCAATTTGACTCTTGCACTCAACCCATTTTAGTTTGAAGGATTCATCGTATCGGTCTTCAAGCTTTCGCCAACCCAACGACTGCAAGGTTGATTCAACCCTAGAAAAGAAACACATTCAATCAATTGGTGTTCATTGGCGTCAACACTCCTTTCTACGAGGAGTAGAAATTTTCACGATATTGCTATTTGTCATCAGATAAAAATGGTGCAACGTTGCTTATAATCGTCTTCATATATCATACAAGGGGAATCCTATATCTACGTGACATTACTGTAATAACACTGTTCTCATAGTGTCTTCTTACATGAAGCTTCCATTCCCAGGACTGACGTAGTAAGCAGGCTGTCGTCCCGAGTGACACAAGCGCGACTTGACACCATCTCTTACAGGTTTTGGCGGGCTATCTTTTCCTTTCTTTTTACCGTTACTGTTGTCACGCGTAGGGGATCCGTTTGAACCTTTAAAATCAATAGTCTTTTTGTTAGAATTTAACTTTAGGGTTATAGCAATATTTTTCGCATAGGTTCGTTGTGCAGAGGGTTGTGAGATCCATGGCCGGATAAAGAAAAGTATGAAGTAAAAGAGAAGAATGAATGCAAGGCCATGGTATACCATACAATGAACAAACAATTTGCGCAAACCAAGTCTTACCTTCATTGGGACTATCTTTAGACGGAGAGGATGACCCACTATTGCCATTTGATTCTACTTTCTCAATGGGACAAGTGGAAATATTCTTTTCCACTTCTCTGCGGCATTCAGGCGATGCAATGACCTCAAAACATTCTAAAGAACTTGTAAGATCATTGGAACTCGTTTCTTCTAGATTAATCGTTCCATTCTCTTGTTTTTTGCCTAGGTTGTGAATACAGTTAAGATATATTGGACAACATTCTGGACAGGAACAGTTTGTTTTGTCATAATCAAATAATTGTTTATGTAATTGTTCATGATCAAAATCACACAAGTCGCGATCAGAAGCCTCCTCTCGTCTTGAAGTAGATTCAAACTCCTTCTTAGCATTTTCTTCATACATTAGACATTGATGCTCAATTGTAATATTGAGAGAATCTTCTATTCTCTTGCAGCTTATTGTTGAGGTTTCATCTTTTGGATTCTGCTCATCTTTACTAATCCGCACAGAAGGTGAGGGTTCATTTTGCTCTTCATGGCTCAACAAATCATCTGTTTGCTGTTGTTCACCAGTAGATCCCTCTTCTTCCTCAGCTGCCTGGCATTGATCTTCTTCATCTTCAGCAAAAATAGATTTCTTGCCTGGATCATACACAGATGACCTCCATGGATGCTCTGGACAAAAGCTTTTACAAATCCCCATCAGCCAAGTATCGATGGATTTAAAGTGGTATTTCATATTGTAGTAGCTTTTTGACACAAACTTGTAAGAGTCAAATACTTGTACCCTAAAATAGGAACACAGTACTGTGAAATTTTTCTCATTTATCATACCAAAAACTTGAAGAACTTGGGTTAACTTTTTCTTAATTCTAAATAAATAAGACCATTCTGGTAAAGATGGAGCTCAAAGCAAGGGAAATACTTACACTCCTTTCTGCCATCTGGCACCAATAGTCTTTTCACCCTCACCAAGCCAGATCTCCACATGAACCATGTCATGACGCTGTCTTTTCCCTGAAAAATAAATCAGTAAAAAAATAAAACTAGTATCTGGTGTACTATGGGATACCTGTGTTACATTTATCCACAGGGAACCCAATGATTTGTAAATGTAGGGAATCTCTTTTTGCAACCATTTAAATATTATTTGAACTCTTCCATGAACCCTCTTCCATAAAGGATAATGATTAAGTGCCTGTGGTACATTTAAAACAGTGGGACTGTGTTGGAATGACTTACATTTTTTGCCAGGTTTTTCATAATAAGTTGCTGATATGAAAACCAAATCACCAGGTTTCATGTCGACTTGTTCTTTGATATCCCCAGGCAGTGTGTCATACTGAAGAACAAAGAGTGCTAAGCATGATCATAATGAACAGATGCATGTATTATTTTCCCAACTTACAGTACTTTGAAAACTATTAAGCAATATGCTGCCTGCCTGTTTGCCTTAATATTGGTGCACACATTTTGATGGGTTCCAAGGTCAATTATTTACTATCGTAAATATCTACATTCTTTTCTTTTCTCAATTACCATGTATGCCTGATTGCCACCTCCAACAACAAAGCCAAATTCTTCCTTCAGATCCAGCAACACTCGACGAATGAGACCACAGCAGTCAAGAAACAGTGGAGCATCATAATATGGTGCTGCAAATCATATCAGTAGGTTTAATTACAATAAAACATTATTATGATAGACAACCTGTATGGCCACGATATGAACACTCTGATGGGTGTGTCTTTGGGTGGGATGTCTAGAACAGGAAACTCATTATGATTATGTTGACATTACATTATTGCAGCAGACGCAGGAGCAGTTGCAGAACCAGGAGAGTCTTTAAGGTGGGGTGACTGTTAGCTAGAAAGCCACTTCCTTTTTAGATTTACCTCATTTTTTCTATTTTTCCTCTCTCATAAATAGGGGTGGGTGGCAAAAAGCCAGCCACCCAATTTACCCATGGGTCTGCCCTTGGGAGTCAACTGTTACTTACAATTTTCGTCATGATATCTCTTGGCATAAGGAACCCCAAAGTATTTCTTTAGTCCTTCAAGAAAAGTTTGTCTCAGTCCATTCATCCTATTCACATCCTGTCGCTGTGTCAACGCTCTCTCTTCCATGATTCTTGCCACTTTCATTTCACGCTATAAAGAAATAGTTAAACTTTAGCATAACTAATCCTAGTATATATCAGTACTTTATTATACACTGTTTACAATCCAGATTCTAAAATATTCATAAGAATGATGATTTTAGCACCTTAGGTTGATATAATCACGCAAACACCGTTGTTTGAACAATTAATTTACATTACCTGTGAAGCCAGAAGAATATATATTCACAATTCTACTTGTATTCTGTATAATATTGAACTAAAATGATCGTAGAATACATGAATTGTACTCGATAGTTTTGAACAACTGTTGAACCGATAAAGAGATTGATGATAACTACAACACTAATTAACTACAAGGTTTTCGCATCTTAAACTATCTTTGTGTTTAAAACCAAGAGTTTCCATACCTGTCTGCTTTTTCGAAACTTTTCAAATGCTTCTTGAAGGTTTTCTGCCTTCTGCTTTGTATTCACGTTCGGGATTTCAATCAAAAAGGTTCTGTTTTGATTTGCCATCTTGTTGAAGGTTTTGTGTTGTACAGGACTAACGACCGAACAAGCCATCTAAAAACCTTGTTTCTTTTCTAACAATACAGAACTCAAATCATAAGACAGCTCTTGATGATATTCTATCATTAATTCCTTCCTGAGAAATGGCCCAACGGTTTGCTGCATGTCCGATGTAAACAATCTTGGTGGTTTAGCAACAAGAATCATTCAATCCTAACGCCACCCCACAGGGGGATCAATTACGATTCTGCCAAGAGCTCTAACTTCCGGTTATATGATTTTCGTTTAAAAATCTAACATATCGCTCTGGATTTTTTAAAAAGAACTATGAAAAATGATATTCGAAAGAAAAATAAAACCCATAAAAGTGTTAAATAGCAGGCGAGGAAATTGATTACCAATCGATCTGTAATGAATTAACATGCGTCGGTCACGTGCTTTTCTCAAATGTGATTGGTCGCCAGGTTGCGTATCGAGGGTTATTTAAAAATTTAAAATTTCGAAGCTTTGATCGTTCGTGTTCAGTTAATCTTTGGCCTCGTGTAGCTACTAAGTCGTTGTATGGTCTGTTTTCAGCTCGCAAAGATTGTAAAATGGGAGGTTTAGAGAGTAAGAGATGGATAGAACTCATGCCTGAGACACCACAGAAGGAAAATGCCAAAGAAAACTTAGGACATTCACAGATTGAAGATCCACGGTCTCCGTCCATGCACCATAAACGTACTCCAATCGTTCTTCAAGAATACAAAGAATCGCCACAAAATATCGCTTTACGTGCAGAATTTTATGATCCTCGATCTCCAAGTGTGAAAGTTTCTCGAACTCCTTTAACCTTTCTCTCCAAATCTGTCGTTATTGTTGATGAAAAAGATGGTGAAGATGTCTTCGAGAGCAGAGAAAGAAGTACGTCTGACCCTCCAACTGCAAACTCAAAGCATGTGTCTGAAACTGAAGTCAACTCTCCGGGAGCTCGTCTGACTAGGAAGGACAAAGTATCTCTCCTCAAGAGCACCGCAAGTCCATGTGATTTTAAGAGAAAGAACCGATTGAGACGTCGCCAATCGTTACCACAAAAACTCTTCACAGACAAGTCTGCTACCATTCCACGTTCACCACTAGCTCAAAGAAACCATTCTCTGCCTGAAGATGGAAAAAACAGGTTCACTCTTTTGCCAAAGAAAAAGGGCTTCATCAGTGAAGATTTCAATGAAGATAAAGAAAACACACATCTGCCAATTGTACACTAATGGTATAACTCTTATGATAGTCCATTATGAATGGAGCATAAATTTATAGATTTTAAAGCTAAAACAGCTGTTAAATAGATTGTAGGTGGACAAGCATTTTCGCTGAAATGCTTGCCTAAAATTTCTGGATAAAGTAAAATGCTTGGTTAAGCGTTGGCTAAATTTAAAGAGCGCTTTTTAGAAAGTTCACTATGAAATTCCTTATATTTAGATCATTGTTCCAGTTGGATTGGAATTTTCTGTTCATGGGCAGTGAACATATGCTACCATGCTATTTCAGCATGCAGCTTGCAACCTCCAAGTTCGCAGAATATTGAAAACTGCAGTAAAAGTTAATGGTTGCAATGAAAGGAGTTTGACAGTGAAATATTATACACATGTGAGTAAGATAACTAAATAGACACTTCAGTGACAATCAAAATTATTCTGATGTTTATTCCTGTTAAGTTGACAACAACATGTTTGACAAAGGTTAACTCGAGTTAATTTGTTGGTAAAAACCTATTTTGTACATAGAAGTTAGACATGTAAATATTAAATAATATTAAAGCATTTGATTAAATTGTTTTAATGAATTACAGTGTCTCTGAACAGTTTTTTTCTATATTTGAAGTTATGTCATGTCATAAAAATCCATATTAAGGTACATTGAAAGGAGAGAAAATACAAAGATATCAGCAATGATATTCGATTGCATTGTTTTCATATTGAAGGAACATGTTGATTGAGACAACAGTTGTGACAGGGAAATTGGGCAAGACTAGGTATGTCAATCAAATAAAACATCAGAGTAGGTCCCAATGTACCTTTGCATACTATAACAATTCATTTGATTGAGAACATTGGTTCACATTAAAACTAAATGATTTATTATGATTCACCAAAATTGAACCTAAACTCATTAGAAGACGATGGCTTGAATTTCCAGCTTGTTGATGATAATGTTCCTGGTGAAGTCTAACACATAGAAAGAAAAAGCCTAAAATTAAACAAAAACATAAACCTTTGTAAAATCAAAATGCTGCAATGTATTTTACCTCTTCTTGTAAATGTGAATTTAGTGATGATTCACTGACATTTTTTTCTTGACGTGACACTCTAACGAAAACACTCTTTTGCTGATTCTTTTTCACAGAAAATACATTTATTGGCCTTTGAGATTCTATAGACAAAGAAATAATAGAATCAAAATGCAGCTGATTAGTTGTCCATTGTTTCAATCAAACGTTTTTCTAAAATTACCAGTCGAGAATTAAACTTGCTAAAATGGGAGTAAAAAATTTCCAAACCTTTTGCAGGGCTTGTTTTCTTATCTTCTTCAATTTTTTTTCTGTAATCTCCAAACACTGAAAACATAATTTGCCTTTTCTTTGGCTGGAAAATTAAATTAAATGGGTAAATGAGATAAGTGAATAATGTATATTTTTGGGGAATCCAGTATTAATTATTTTACTTACAAGAGCAGTTTTAGGAGACTTTAAGCTTTTTAATATATGTTCTGTGTGTTGTGCTGTTGATTAGATCAAAGATTGAACAAATTGTCACTACTATCTGTTTTCTAGAAAACTCAGCCAAATGAACAGAAAAACTTCTCTTTACCTGTATTTTTGTCTGGTTTTTGCCTGGCTAGTCCAATCTCTAGCTGACTTATACACCAAGCCAGTTCTTCATCAAATTTTTCCTGTGGAGTCTATAAATGTGAGTTTTGTAGAGTGAACTTTTCATTTTTGATTTCAAATTGGATAATAATGATTTGATAGAAGGTTTTTTCTGCGTACTTTAGTGTCTTGAGCTTGTGTTTCTCCTGCATTAGTATCACAACACTGTAACGAAGCTTCACTCTGGTGGAGCAAACAATAGCTTAATTTCATTGACATATTTAAATATCACCTCTATAAAATTTTCTAGATCTAATTTTTCAGTTGTTTACCATAAAAGAGTAGCTACCTTTTCCCTCTGTTCTTGTTTCTTTTTCTTAGCTGCTAGCTTCTTTTTCTTGTTCTTTTTCTGTTTTGCTGTTAATGTATCGTTTTTTTCATAGCATTCTTCTTCTTCTTCTTCTTTAGCTTCTACTTCTTCTTTAGTTTCTTCTTGTTCGTCCGCCATCTTGAAATTTGTAACTTGAGATAGACTGGAACCTAGGAAACTTTTCAACCAATCACAGACCTCTAGTCTCGTCTAATCTCGATCTCCTTGTGGTTTACTTACCCTTTTTGTTGTTGTTGTTGTTGTTTATACATTGCAAACATTTAGTTTTCATCCTTCGTTAGATTCGTTTTCTATTTATTCCTCAGAGAAAATAATTTTTTTAACTCTAGGTTAAAGGTGACCAATCATAACGCTCGTTAGAAATAGTGCGCCAAGATGACGTAAGCATAAAGTTCGTTTGTTATTGTTTTGGTTCTAAATTAAAGGCGGGCCAGAAAACTTCGATCGCGTAGGAAAATAGATTTCTTTTATGGCGTTCTTGGTGGATTTCAACTACCAGATCGAGGATTTCTCTATGCCTGACAGTGATGTTTATGGTGAATGCGAAGACTGTGGCAGGATCACAGCAGAATGGCAACTAGATCAGTGTCAGTACGGGTTTTGTGGACGCTTCACTTGTCGTAGTTGTGGATTTCGTTGTGTTCACTGCAGGGATTTCAACCCAAGATCAGTAGCACTTTGTCAAGTACATTCAAATATTGCCTTTCCATTCTGTAATGATTGTAATAAACGGTATTGTGATGAATGTACAGACATCAAAGTCAAAAAGGTTAGTGTGTTTCATCACCTGTGTTCAAAGGTTATTCCTGACGAACAGCTGATCAATGTTTTGTTTACATCATTTTAATATATCGCTTATTTTTTATGGGTAGTTTCATTTTCACAGAGGCTTTTTGATGATAAAAGTCTTTAAATGATAAAAATGATAAAGGCATTGTTTTTATCCAGTAAAGATGTAGCGAAAAAGACATTTATCACGACAGATTTGGTCTTCATTAATTATTCAAACGTATAAGAACAAAGAGATTTTATTACCAACATGTACAAACTGTACTGTGGTACATTCTACCTTCTTATGAAGATCACTAAAATATTTTGGTCTGATGAAATAAGAAAAAAATTAAAACAATTAAAAAAGAAAGGAAAATAAAGCGAACATATCAACTTTAGTATTAATTCTTATTTTCCATGTTTTCTTTTCAGTGTGTTTCATGTCTGAACGACATGTGCAATAAGTGCTTGGAAAAGGATGCAAGCTGGGACAGCAATTCTTCAAAGTGTGGTAAATGCAACAAAAAAGCCCTAAGGTCCTTACAAGATATCTGTCGCACTACAATAAGGTCATCTATAGCTACAGTACAAGAAAACTCCATCCCAAAGGACATCAATAAAAATGTTCAACATCTTCCTCTTCCTAATATGGTTAAGAAATTTGTTTGTTTTAAATAAATGATAAATAAAAATGCTGCTGGGTTATGTTGTATTGTATGTAAGTAGTGCTTAAAAATTATAATAATTATAATAATTATATAGGACAACACTATCACACAAAGTTAAATAATGAAGATCACATTTTATTGTTATTGTTAATAATATTGAATTAGCTGAACTAGAGCTAATATGTCTGCAGACTGTTCCAAAGGGTATACATCCAGTCGATGGACTTGGATGTAATAGATGGATAGAAAAAATGATACACAGAAATGTTGATATGAAAGATATGTTGCAATAAAGATTTTAAAATTATATTCTGCATTGTAATCATAAAATAAAATATTTCCTTTACCCTATTTTCTATTAATCATATACATTTACACGTCTATAATCTTAAATTTTGAATGTCCTATCTGTTATATTTCAAAGTTTCAAACTCATAATAAACTAGACTGTTTCATTTCTTTTGCATATTTTATGCACCAATAGCCGAGCCAAATTGCATCAAACTTAGTGTATTTTATCATAATAATATTGCCTGTGCTGACAAAGCCTCTGATTAAAAAATATCATACAAAAAGTGGCCTATTGGTCTCCATTTTGTATTATTTTTCAAATCAATGTTCATGAGAATTCTCCAGGTTTTCAAGGCACTGCTCCATGTATTCATGGGTAAGATTAGCTCTAGTGATGATTCCAACAAGCTGCAAACATAAGAAAGGACAGTGTAAAGTAAGATTGAGTGACTGAGATTTACTGAACATTATGATGGTAGCCCTTACCCAGAAGACTGTACCCCCCACCCCAGAGAATCATCTGAGGACTGTACTCCTCCCCCACCCCAGAGAACCATCTTTTGATACCTGTCCTTTATTGTTGACAACTGGAAGGTGACGCAGACCCATGGTCCTGAACAAATTGAATACAAGAGGAACAGGGGTCCAAGGAAAGACCACATACGGACAAGGATTCATGTAAGGAGTGACATCCTGAAATAACACAACACAAATCTCAGGGTTAAATACTGTCAAGTAATACTGCTGTATCTTTTAATTTCATTTATTTCCATTGTTTATTTGTTCTTTTTAATTTAACTTAGATTTTATAAGATTTAGTTGGAAGATTCCCATGCCAAACTAAATTTTTTTAAAAAACTACAAGTTTATGAATGACAAACAAATAACATAAGATTCACCACAATTTTTTCTCTGTCTCTTCGTGACAAGGGTATGGTGTAGATATCAGGGAATCTTGGATAATCCTCAGTCATTTCTGAAAAGTTTACTTGTGGCTGTGATGAACTCTAACAAGAAAAGAGAGTTTAGTAAAATGATTTTTATTTAGCTTGTCTCAAATACGACATGGAGCAAATGACAAGAAGATGGACCTTTCTGAGTTTGACAAGAAAGATGCATTCTGGTCAAATATCAGTCATATGAGGCATGATGAACAAAAGATGTTTGTACCCAAGCCATACCAGAATGCACTCTGTCTGGTGACTGGTGTTAGATATATACTTAAAGATAGTAGCATTATTGAAGAAATAGAAAAGGCGCGCGCGTGCTGTCATAAAGCATGGGGGGGTTAGCAGAACATGAGAGAAGTGTTAGGAGAAGCACAACGAGTAGCGGAGTGCTTCTGGACACTTCTCGAGTGTTCTGCCAATCCCCAAGTGCTTTATGACTGCACACAGCACAGCAAGCCAGCTTTTTATTTCTTTTATAAAATACAAATTACAATAATAGATAGGAATGAAGCAACGGAAAGTGCACGTGCGTGCAATGTGCTCTCATAAAGCACACGCTCCAAACCAATCAGAGCACAACATTCATAACAGTTATTTTATAATAGTATTCATACCCCTTCTGCTTCTAAGTAGAAGATTTTCTTCTTCAGCAAAGTTACAAGTTGTGATCTGAGGATTATTCCATGGAGGGTAATCAGTTGCTGTTCACCTGATGTCGACATGTCTGCTGTGACATTCACACTACTTGATGTAATTTGATTGTGATGGCTGTCCTCAGGATGTTCATCTACAAAGTAAAGGATTGCTTGAATTTATCCTTATTAAGCATGAAAGGCTGCTATCTTAGCAGTACCAGATAATAGTAGCTTTTGCAATTGTTAAAATGTCATAAAAAAGGAAAATGTGAAGCATATACTTAAAAGCAATTTGTGAGTACTACATTTCACATGCAAGACTATGTAAAAGATGGCAACAATATTGAGCATTATTGAACATAACTATGTATATGTATGTCATAACAAGTGCAAGACCTATATCCATAGAGTTGGATGCTTCTTCTTCTATTCCTCCAAAGTTAAAATTGTGTCTAGGTCTAGCATGTTTCATGAATGACTCAGATGGAACAGATGCAGAGTGTATGGAGCTGTTGGAGCTGTATCTGTCTGTACAGGCATGACGCTGTGGTTGCCTAGGTAACAGTCTGACTGTGCTTTCTACTTGTCCCAAGTCCTCTCCCTCATGGGGATCTTCTTGTGTTGCACTTCTTACTCTCTGTTCACTCAATACAAAAGACATAGTCTTGGATCTTGCATATTCCTCATTGCTTGATATGGGGTTACCAGGATAGTCATAATCCTTTGGGGTGAGGGGTAGGGCTTTGTCTACTGTCACTACTGGAAATGCATTATGGGCAGTGGTTTTTAGGATTCCAATGATTGAATGGACTCTTGTATGTGGATACAAGTATGACAAGCAGGATTCCATGATATGCTGGGCTTTTAATCTAATGCATGAAAGAGATACGATTATACAATAGTATCATAAGTAATACAATATTATACGAATGATACTGTATATACCAAAAAGTTCTGGTACTGGCTAAGTAATCTATGGCTGTTTTTGATACTTCTGTGACCTTCACAACTTTTTGACGCTGGGGTTTTGGCTCCCATAATCAAAGAACTTACTCAGGTACTTATAAATTTGATGAAAAAATTAAATAAAAAACAAAAGAATGTGTCCACCATCTGGATGCTGTTGAATGTGTCCAAAATACTCACTGAACTTATAGTTATATGAATACTTAATGATACTGATGACATACTTGTACATTTCCAGGGGAGCCGACCATTCCAGTAGTGGTATACTTTTGAGTTTGATGTGAATGTCATAAAGACCTTCATTAAACAAGTCACCAGACCACTTTGCTACCTAAAACATGCAAAGGTGTTATGACCATTTGTACACACTGTGAATTAAATAACATTTACTGCTTTACCATAAAAAAATAGTTAAAGAATAAACCTTACCATAAGAGTGATCATGATAGGCAGGCCATAGCTTATCTCATTAGTAGACTCAATCAAGATGACAGTCAGACTGATTGTCATTCTAACCACACCTCCAAGAAATGATGCAGCACCAATCAGTGCAAATGTACCATGATAGGTATGATCATAGTTGGCATAACTTAATCATGTAGCAAAGACAAAGAAAAATATTTTAGTTATACCGGCTAAATGAGTCCTAATACATTTGTTACTCTTGCCTTCAGCCCTTCTCTTTAAAAATTCCTGTTTCTAATGAGGGAAATTGTGGATATTTTTGGAAGTAAACTTGCAAATGACTACATTTACCTTCTTAAAAGCTCACCAACAAATCTTCCATAAGATGCTCCACACAACAAACAAGGAACAAACAAACCACTTGGTACACTGGCACCATACGTCCAGCAAGCCAGGAAATAGAAACAGATGAAAAATATGCCAAGAGAAGTAAGACTGAAGGCACCTGGAATGGTTCAGCACAGTACGGGTTAGTCACAATTGACAAGATTTAAATGATGTAAGTACCCTGTAGTGTATTTATGAGTCAACATACCATCTAAGTGGAATAGTTGTTTGATAGCACCTTCTTGAGAATTAAAAAATAATGTAGCCATATCATTGTACTCTCCTTCACTGCAGAAGTAGTTCTTTGTCTCATTGAGTGAATGTGTAACCTTTACGAATAAAGCAGAACAGAGGTTTTTGGCAGATTTCACTAATAGGATGGAGGATGGCTTGAGAAGCTATATATATATATAGCTTCTAATATCCTTTAATGCATTCTAATAAATTGGACCATGATTGTATGTTCAAGCTTGATGTTTGCTTACCTGAGGTAACTTCTTACAGGTACCAAGATATATTGGACAAAAGAATGCTATACATGTAGTTCCCAAAGCAACAAGAACAGCTTCAAGAAGTCTTGAAACAAAAATTGAAAAACTGATTACTTCCTGTGATGAAATGCATTACTAGAGGTGTTGAAGATTAGGACAATGATTTACCTTACAATCTTGCTTTTTGAGTTAACATGTAAAATCCTGTGCTTTGTGAGGTCTTTATTGAGAGCATTGAACCAAGCACCCAGAAGACCACCAACAAAACCCATCACAATAAAGATTAATAAATCTTGTATGTTCCATAAGTCACACTTTTCTCCTCCTTTTTTATTGCACTTTAAAAAAATGGATATCATTAAAACCAATGTCATCTCTACTAAAACAATAGTTTTAGTGTATCATTCTTCTATGGTTTCTGTAAATTATGACACATGAACACTTGCCTCCAATTTTATATATGCTTTTGCAAATTACTAGATGTTAAATTATACTAAAAAGGAATATTATTATTATAATATTATTATGCCTAGACATTATACCTGAAAGATTCCAAAATTGATCAAGCCAGGTTGATTGAATGTACCCCATCCGTATCCAGTGATCCCAGAAAGAAAAAAATTCAGAGTGAATGTTGCAGACATGGAGCAGAAGAACTACAGATGAAGACAAATATAACATAAATGCTAGCCATACTAGAAAAAAAACTTGTGTGAAGATACTTACAGTCCTCCAAGTGAGACTTTGATTCCAAAAAGAACTGCCTTCTTCAAGGCTGAAGAGAACACCTCCAATAGGAGCACCAAATGCAGCTGATTTAAATTAAAGATATATTATCAGCTAATAATTATTAAATTCAATAGACTGGATGTTAGTGATATTTACCAGCTACTCCTGCTGCAGCACCACCAGACACAAAATCTCTTTTATCCCTAAGTAAAAATATTATCATAAGCATTGTATATGTGACAGAGTCAAAAGACACTATTTTGGACAGTAATTATTTAGTCATAAATCTATATTTTTAATTAGGAATGCCTCGTGTACACATAGGAATGTAATTCTTTAGTTAACTGTTTGCGTGGAAAATGCGTAAGCAAGAAATAATTTCCGTACGTAATTACATTACAGTGAGTCATGCCTAGGTTTGGCGCTTGTTTACGTAAGTTCGTGTTTGGGACATCCTGTTTGCGCCTAGGGCGTGCAACATTGCGTAGGATGTGTAAGGTCTTAAGAGTCAATGTCTGTAACGGTCGAAAACCATCGGACAGTTGAGAAAAATCGAAATTGCTCATACTTTGCCTAAATAACCTCCCTGGTAAGACATTTTCAAAAATATAACTTTAAGTGCTGGGCGCCTTTTATTTTTTGAGAAATCGTCAAAAGTTGATTTTTGAGCCGAAACGGGCTTGGGCACCCTGTGTCGGATAAGAAAAATCGAAGTTTTCTCGGCGTTCGCACGGCTCCGCGTTTTATTATATCTAGACCATTATTTTTTCGTTGAAAAGGTACGTTCTTCTTCTTGAGTTTCATGCCACAATAGTTTTGCTAGTCCCCATTGTAAATAAATTACAGATTTTTAAAGTGATCCTACTTTGGTGCTTCAGAAAATTCGTGAATTTTCGTCATTTTCAATATGCCTAAATGGGTCGTGGTACATATACCAGAACTAAATAATTACCACCATGTTATAGCCTAACCCTTCTAAAATAACATATCCAAAGATTATTGGCGGCCCGCTAATCCTTATTCGCTGAGAGTCCCAAATGTGTCGGTAGTTTTCACCCAAGAAAGCGTTACGCAACGCGTTATTGATTATGCAAGTATCTCATGCTCGCGGGATTTTAACCTGAAAACAACATAAAACAACCACATTTCACAAGCCATGACCTCTAGTGATGCCATTTTATTTCTTCTTTCGACTATAAAGTTGAAAAGTACTATTATTTTAGTCTTCTATCATCACTAGTTCCGGTGGTCACGCAAGGCGATTCAAAACATGTTTACACAACGCCAAGGATAAATACGTCTTACAGATGCACTACATTTGTTTGTTGCACATTATCAATGGATAGTTAAGAAGTATTGTAATGGAACATTTCCATCAAAATACAATTGTCCACTTGAATGTTGTATTTTGTCTTTCGGTTCTTGGCAGATTGACCAGTCATCCGAAATGACACTCGGACTAGACCGTAACTCAATAGTACCATAACAGCCTCTAACGAAAACAATTGTTGCATTAGATTAAGTACGTCGTATGTAGGTAACATCAATTTTTCAAAGTAAATTCGTTTTTTCTGAGTAAAATATTTTTGTTTTCCAAGATTTTGGGCCCAACGGTCCATTACTGTGTAAGGGAATAAACGGTGTTACATTCTTTGCGCAATCTTTGACTGATATTTTACTTAACAGAAATCCAGATGAAAGTAATTACACTTGATGCGATGTTATCTTTTCGCGTAACTTTTGACTGACATTTTACCATACAGAAGGCCAGTTAAAACTAATTCAGTGTTGTTTTTCTTTGCGGAATTTTTGACTGACATTTTACTAAACAGAAATCCAGACGGAAGTAATTACACTTGAGCGATGTTATTTTTTTGCGCAACTTTTGATTAGCAGTTTACCAAACAGAAGGCCAGCTAAAATTAATTTATTGTTGTTATTTTTCTTTGCGTAATTTTTGACTAGAAGACCAGATGAAAGTAAGTTTATGTGGTGTTCTTTTTTTTACGTAACTTTTGACTGGAATTTGACCATACAGAAAGCCAGTTAAAACTAATTTACCGTTGTTTTTTCTTTGCGCAATTTTTGACTCAATCCGTGACAGTTTACTAAGCAGAAGACCGGATGAAAGTAATTACACTAATGTTATTTTTTTTTGCGCAATACACTACAGAACACCAGTTAAACTTTGCGCAATATTGATCAGTACTTATCAACTGTGAAAGTAAAGCATGTTCAGTGCCACCATTGTGCTCGTGGTAGCATGAGCTCCTGCAACTACTCTGCGTTAGTTGGTGGTTTGTGCGGACCCAGTTCGTATAATGAATCTATTACAGAATGCACCACCCTTGAAAGTTGCCAAAAAGATGTTTCCATTCACCTTTCTTTACATAAAGTCAGCGATGACTCCGGTGTTTCTTCCGAGTTCAAATTACTTCTTGCTCGGGCAGGTAAGTGAAAATCAGTTTTGTACATTGCAATAACAACAGAAAATGTATTTTTTAAATTCTAGTGCATATAGATTATAAAGATTCAAGACGAATATATTTTCTTTTAAGGAATATTCAATGTTGATGAAAAACATCCACAAATGACAATCTGTCCTCTTCACCGTGATAAGTTTGGTGTTCGCTGAAGATGTAATAAAACTCGATGTGCAATACCAGACGGCATTGCTGCCCACAAATCGTCATCTGTGAAAGGCCAATGTGGAGTGACAACTTCTATTTCCTCATACGTTTTTAATCAAACCGAGACTCTCCTTCCAGTAGGAACACGTGAGTACACTAACGAATGATCACCGTAAATTTGGCGTGAATAAGGGTAGTTTCAGTTAGTTTAATATGACGAATGGGGGCATGAATATTTTAAGGAAGGGCCCTAAAAATACTGAAAGGTATAAGCGGGGGGCTTTTTATGTTTAATGTTATTGGAAGGGGAGGGCTTTGAATTTTTTACACTATACTGGGGGTGGGGTGGGAGGGACATAAAATATGGCAAGTGCAAAGGGGAAGGGGGGGGCCCTGAACATGATTTCATATTTCAAAATTAAAAATCTTCATGCTCCCCCCCCCTTCCCCGTCATAACAAATAAACCTTCCATAATTAACCCAAAATTAAGTATTGGGCGGAAGCCTGGACGAGAAATTTCTCTTTTCGCACTGTTTCGTTAATTGCCACTTGTTTGTTGTTGTTTTATTCTTGTTGCTGTCCAGAAGGGAATGCTTTCGCTAGTCTATTCCGTACATTAGCAATCAGTACTATCGTTCTTCTCCAGACCTGATTATTTGCTTGCTCTTTATTTATGATAATGATACTGACGACGGTGAATTTTATTATTTTGTCTGTAGTGATTTGCAAGAGATGTAAAACCTTCTTGAATAAACAAATGACTCATTTCGACTTATATGTAGCCGAGACAACCGAGCCGAGTTCTGATATGCCTGAAGACCAACCATCAGAAACAGAACAGGTAACTTTTTACCTGGAGGTATGCTGATGTAAAACTGCATGCATAGCGGGAGAGAGGAGGAACAGAGGCAGGGCTGTTCGTACCCCTTTGACAGCGCTAGATAGCTCCTTTGTACTGTTCGTAGTTAACTCATTAACGTTGTACATCGTGGAGAATATCTCAATCTCCTAATCTCGACACCGAAAGGAGTCAAGAGATTTCTTTAATTTTTTAAAGGCTTGAACCTCTATTCAGTTAAAATAGAAATTAAGTTTATCATGATATTTTTCAGTCTGCATATAGCAGTATAGTCGACGCAAAAATGAAAAGTGGAAAATTATTTCTTGTTTGTTTAATAGGAGCAAGAAGAGGAGAAGAAAAGTACGGATACTTCTGACGAGATAACAGAGGCAATGAGAAAACTCGAAATAACTGAACATGATGACACACTGAGCGTATTTTCTCCAGACACCATGAGTACTGCATCTTCTTCTGGCGAGGCACCCGAATTCCCTTCTGCTGTCCTTGCATTAAACAGATTCTTGATAGCATGTCAGCTGGAGCCTATTGTGAAGCCAATGCTTGATTGGGAAGAAGTTACAGAGAGAACACAGCGGCGATATGTGCAGAGGACGTGTGATGTCATAGTTTCTGTCCTTAATGCAATATCTCCCCAGAATGCAGCTCACCTGTGGCAAGCTTTACAGATGTCCAAAAACATGAGCAAAGCGTTTGGTCTTACTCACTTACAGTCCGAAAGGGGATATTTAGATGCTTATAAAAACGCGGATAGCTGGGATACTCGCCGACAAGTGTTGTCTACCTTCTCTGACGTTGCCAGTTTTAGCGTGGCCTCAGAATACATTCCAGAGCTAACCCGTTATCGATACACTATGGCTAATCTTCATCGTCTTCAATATGGAAGAAGCACTCCAGTTCCTGTAAAAAGAACGCCTCGCCTTCGCATAAGCCACCACCAGTTGGAACATTTTCTAAGTTTTATAACCAGCCCCCATATTGTACAGGACTTGCCTTTTGGAGAAAGACAATTAAAACTGTCATAAGGGAGAACAATAACCGTGCCAAATATCATTCGTTCAATGGTGCCTGAAAGGATTGTTACCCAATATTCTAAATACTGCGAGAAATCAAACTTTAAACCATTCAGCAGGAGAACCATGCTCAGAATACTTGATGAATGCAGTGCGTCTGTGCGGAAATCGCTCCAGGGCCTGGATTATTTTGCAGCACAAGGGGCGCGAGCATTTGACGACTTGGCGGAACTTGTGCAAACTGTGTCCCCTTTGAGGAAAGATGGTGAGAGTTGGGCTTCCAATACACAAGATTGTTTGAAAGTCAGCAAGCTTTATCTGAAAGGAGACTACAAGGTAATAAACAATAAATTATCTAAATATTGATTGCTTCTTTACCCTAACAAATCGTTAATATTCTGTCGACAGCTGCACGTCAGCGACAACACGCAGGTTGCAGATCACTGCTATATCTACGCACTGAGTGACAAGGCAGACAAGGATTTCAAGCGCAATTGTAAGCATGAACATAAAGAACGATGCGACCAATGTAACGCCCTTGATGACACACTCAAGAGTATAGAAGATGCCATAGATGAATGTGAGTTTTCTTCAGATGAAGACAGGGACGAATGTCTCTATCTTTGTCAGTCTTCAAAGCGTGCCATTTATTCTTGGAAAAGCCATCAACTAAGAAGTGTCCGACAAGATGAGGCTCGCCTTGATATCATAAACCTTCTGGATAATGGTACAGTGTGGATCCTGTCGTTAACGACTGGGCCATGAAATTCCTGCCCCGCCAGTACCGAGAGTCCCAATCAGACTGGTTCGGGAAAAGAGGCATATCCTGGCACATCTCTGTGGTGTTTAGACGGTTCAATGGCGAACTTCAGTCCCAAGGTTTTATTCACATCATTGATTCCTGCAGTCAAGACAGCTCCGCCATCATAGTCATCATGCAGAACGTGCTCAAGACCTTGGAGACTGATAATCCAGATATAAGAACAGCGTTTCTCCGTCAAGACAACGCGGGCAGCAGCAACCATCCTTGCATGCCAGTACATTGAAAGAACGACCAAAATCAAATTATCAAGGATTGACTTCAGCGACCCCCAAGGTGGCAAGGGCCCTGCAGACCGACTAGCAGCCAGATGTAAAAGCCATATCCGTTTGTTCGTGAATGAGGGCAATGATGTTACCAACGCTCTAGAAATGAAAGATGCCCTTCTGTCCAATGGAGGAGTAGAGGGGGTCCGAGTTGCTGTAGCGCCGAGAATTGATAGCTCTTCCCTTGATCAGCTGGGAAAACTTCCGGGGATAAGCAAGCTGAATAACTTCGAATATAAGAAAGAAAGTATCATTGCATGGCGTGGCTACAACATTGGTAAAGGCAAGAAGATAAAGAAGGAAACGATCCAAGAGGGTAAGTATAGCAGTGACGTAAGGGTTCAGTGTGTCGTGATATTCTTAATGGTTTCCTCTATCACTTTTCCAGATATGAGCATCAAATGGATTGAAGTGGAGTTTTCACCCGGCAGTTTTAGACCTGTTGTATCTAGAGCTAGACAGACAACCAAAGACCCGAGCCAAGAAGCGGAAGAGGAGGCGGTCCCTCAGCAAATACAGACTTCAATCTACTCATGTCCTCAAGAAGGTTGTCTCCGTGTTTTCCAAAGATCTTCAGCACTAGAGAAGCACCTGTCCCTAGAATCCTGCACGAACACTCCAGAGAAGCAATCGATGCTAGACCTAGCAAAAGAAAGGTATGCATGTCATCTCAAGGAAGGTGTTGATGCCATTCCAACAATTATGGTTTCTTCCTCTAATGATACTACCCAAAGAAGCTCAAGCACTACGCTTGATATGGGATGGGCACTCAAGGAAGCCCGGAAAACGTACCGGTTTAATGAGAAACAGAAGTCATATCTTATAAAGAAATTTAACATCGGGCAACAAACCGGACGGAAGCTGAGTGCTGAGAGCGTATCGAAAGATATGAGACGTGCCCGTGGCGACGATGGTACGCGACTGTTCAGTGTCTCAGAGTTCCTTTCAGTCGAACAGGTAGCCTCATTTTTTTCGAGAACTGCATCCAAAGCACGGAATCAGACGGCAGATGTAACGGAGGAAGACGCTCGCGCCGCTATAGAAGAAGAAAACTACCACCAGGCCAAAGAATCAGTGTTGTCATCCCTTGGTCTACAGCACCCAGTAATTTATGACCAGTACAATGTGTGTCAGTTGGTCAAAGAATCGAAACTGAATAAGTTGAAGGTCGACATGCTTTGTATGATGTGTGAAGACCTGGACCTGGATGTACCTGCGAAGCCAGTTAAGAGGAAAGCACCCTATTTGCAATTATTAGAAGAAGTGGTTGCAAGCTGCAGTTGCAATAAGTAGTTTTTTTTTTATTATATGATTTCTTTCTTTTCACTTGAAACGTTTTCTTTGCCATGTTGTTGTAGCTCTTGGAATCTGTCCTATAAATATGGCACGCGTCCGGCTAGATTAGAGGCTCAAAAAGCTATTTGTTTATTCATTATTATTTTATTCTGTTTTATTTAGGGTTTTCCTATTCCTTTCTTTTCTTTTCTTTTTATTTAGTTCGTATACACTCTTTTAATAAAACTTACAATGCTTTATTTTCCGCGTTTGACGTCAAATCTAGATCTATTCTTTTCAATTTCATTCAAAGGAGAAAATTTTAAAAAGAATATAAATTTGACGTCAAACGCGGAAAATAAAGCATTGTAGGATGTTTTACAAGGGTCTATACTTTTCCTTCGCGTTCATTTTTCATGCCTTTCTTTCTTTCTTTATTATATGCTTTTCCAATTTCTTTATTTTATTTTCCTTTATAGAAAGAGACGCTTTATATACTTAAGATCGGTATTAGTTAAAATGTTCCAAATATATTTTTGACGAACAACTGATGACCTAGAAATCGGGTTACCTGTGTTACGATATAAATAGAGTTGTCACGCAATTATAACATCGGTAGGACCATGCAGTGAAATTTACTGTGCTTTAATAACAAAAATCACAGGGTACAATTCGTCCTATATTTTTTCTTTATTTTTTGATAGCCGTTGCAGTTGATTTTTGCCATCATAAATAGCACTCTTGGTAGTTTTTTTATTATTATTTCATATAAAAATGCAGCTCTAAACCCGGCGCTAAACTACAGATCCAGTCTTACAGTATATATATCATTCCATAATTTGAACTAGATATACGAGTGGTAGTATTGCAAATGTAATCGAATCATTTGATATCATATTATTTTCTTTAGTTTCTGGATGTTCACTGCATAAACGAACTATAGAGAATGTCAATAATCTTTTTCTTGGATAGTTAATGGCCTTCTTGGCGTTGTGTAAACATGTTTTGAATCGCCTTGCGTGACCACCGGAACTAGTGATGATAGAATACTAAAATAATAGTACTTTTCAACTTTATAGTCGAAAGAAGAAATAAAATGGCCTCACTAGAGGTCATGGCTTGTGAAATGTGGTTGTTTTATTGCGCAAAGAAAAACAACACTGAATTAGTTTTAACTGGCCTTCTGTATGGTAAAATGTCAGTCAAAAGTTACGCGAAAAGATAACATCGCATCAAGTGTAATTACTTTCATCTGGATTTCTGTTAAGTAAAATATCAGTCAAAGATTGCGCAAAGAATGTAACACCGTTTATTCCCTTACACAGTAATGGACCGTTGGGCCCAAAATCTTGGAAAACAAAAATATTTTACTCAGAAAAAACGAATTTACTTTGAAAAATTGATGTTACCTACATACGACGTACTTAATCTAATGCAACAATTGCTTTCGTTAGAGGCTGTTATGGTACTATTGAGTTACGGTCTAGTCCGAGTGTCATTTCGGATGACTGGTCAATCTGCCAAGAACCGAAAGACAAAATACAACATTCAAGTGGACAATTGTATTTTGATGGAAATGTTCCATTACAATACTTCTTAACTATCCATTGATAATGTGCAACAAACAAATGTAGTGCATCTGTAAGACGTATTTATCCTTGGCGTTGTGTAAACATGTTTTGAATCGCCTTGCGTGACCACCGGAACTAGTGATGATAGAAGACTAAAATAATAGTACTTTTCAACTTTATAGTCGAAAGAAGAAATAAAATGGCATCACTAGAGGTCATGGCTTGTGAAATGTGGTTGTTTTATGTTGTTTTCAGGTTAAAATCCCGCGAGCATGAGATACTTGCATAATCAATAACGCGTTGCGTAACGCTTTCTTGGGTGAAAACTACCGACACATTTGGGACTCTCAGCGAATAAGGATTAGCGGGCCGCCAATAATCTTTGGATATGTTATTTTAGAAGGGTTAGGCTATAACATGGTGGTAATTATTTAGTTCTGGTATATGTACCACGACCCATTTAGGCATATTGAAAATGACGAAAATTCACGAATTTTCTGAAGCACCAAAGTAGGATCACTTTAAAAATCTGTAATTTATTTACAATGGGGACTAGCAAAACTATTGTGGCATGAAACTCAAGAAGAAGAACGTACCTTTTCAACGAAAAAATAATGGTCTAGATATAATAAAACGCGGAGCCGTGCGAACGCCGAGAAAACTTCGATTTTTCTTATCCGACACAGGGTGCCCAAGCCCGTTTCGGCTCAAAAATCAACTTTTGACGATTTCTCAAAAAATAAAAGGCGCCCAGCACTTAAAGTTATATTTTTGAAAATGTCTTACCAGGGAGGTTATTTAGGCAAAGTATGAGCAATTTCGATTTTTCTCAACTGTCCGATGGTTCTCGACCGTTACAGACATTGACTCTTAAGAATGCAGGTTTTCCCATAAAAGTAGGCCCAAACTAAGCTTAAATCAGTGTAGTAAAAGTTCTTGAAGACGTTGCACATATCAAGACAAGGAATTCTCTACGATGTAAAGAGATATCCTGTAATCTCGTTCCCGTTTTTTTTTCATGTATTGTAAAGTTGTGTGAATTTTTCAATAAATTCTTTTGTCAAAACCACTTGCAATCTGATTCATAGCTGAGCGCCTTGCCGCCGGTTACATATATGTATATGTATGAATATCATCTATGTGAGTATGGGTATGGGCATGGGCATGGATATGGATATGGGTGTGGGCGTGGGTGTGGTAAGTTACTTACCTGTCAGTTCTGAAGTATGGAAAGTTGAATTTGATTCTCCTGAAAGCAATACTTTGAAACTGCAGACAACAAGAAAAATTGAACTTTATAATTATTGTATAATGTTCAAATCATTGGAACATCAAAACCTGAGAAATACCTGAGGAACACCTGCACCAATTATTGCTCCACTGTGAATCATTGGACCTTCCTTGCCAACAAACAAACCTTTAGAAACAAATACACATAAACATTCAGAATATATTCTTTTCATCTATGAAGCTCTGGGCTAAAACTAAGGGCAGTAATATCAGTCACAGGTCATGATAACGAGCATAAACTTTAAAATAAGCACAGGACTGACCTCCAGCGACACTAAAAAGAACTCCAACAGCTTTGCTGATCAAAGTCTTGAGTCTCACAACATGAGGAACCTACATAGTAATTAATATAAACCACAGGTAACCCAAGTTAAAACCTTATGCTGTTTCAGGTGGGGTTTCATGATCAACATACTCACTTTTATGCCATTAAGATAACATTTTATTTCTGGAATGCCACTACCAGCTGCAACGGGCTGTAAAATATCATTTAGATGATAATTAAACAATGTTAATCTCAGGGGGGAGGGGTGGTGGGAGGTTGTAGACTTGATGGAGACTGGACTCCCTTAGAAAATAATCACATTTATCAATAATATTCTATGTAGTTCTGCAGCACTTTCAGTCATTAAGCCCTAAAATGACTACGATTAAAGGAAAGGAAATAATTTGTGATATAAAGAAACAAAGTAACATAACCAAAATAATACCTCTATGATTGTTAAAGCTGAAGCAATCATTGTAAATCCTACATTGAAGAGTAACATTATCAGTAGTGTAATAATCAGACAGCCAGCTGGTGTACAGTGCTTTATTGCTAATGTGTTCATTAAGGAGAAAACATTTAATAAGACACAATCTGCCATGACTATATTATGTTGCCAGTTTCAGCCACATTTGCAATTATCATGAGACTGAAATCAGTGTAAGAAAGTCTACTACTAATGATACAGGTTACCATTATCTATTGCACTATGTTTAAAAGATACATGTTTCAATAACACTGAACTTCCAATTTGTCAAATGTCGGACAAAAAAGTCAATAAACACTGCAACCTGAAAGAAAATAAAAATATGTATATATATATATATAACAACATTATTCTGTAATTTGATCTGTGATCTCATTGATTCATTTATGATAATGTAGTCAATAAATCTTACCAATCCTGTTAAAACTCCAATTATAAATGTGACAGTCCATCGCATAAGGTTCTGATGAACTAGAGGCTAAGATTAAGAAAAAAAGGTACCACTATGGATTAACACAAGTTTTGTCAGTCATAAGTGAGATGGCTTTATTCGTTAATATGTATCCCTGTATCCCATGATTATTCTATTGTATTATATTATAAGAAGCCAAGGAAATATTTTAGTACATTTATGCTTAACTGTTTTACATTACTAAGAGCAACTGCACTTCAAGAGGCAGATGGAAACATACCATTGTTTCTTTTGACTTCATCATCTCAGAAAAGGGATGATTGTAACAGACATCATAGTCAAGACTCTGTAGGAAAAAAAATGATTTCATTTTTGTTGTTGTTTCATTTCTTTAACCATAATATATTAAAAATTATTTACTGCATGGATTATCATTATTTTTTACCTCATAATCTTTTCTTGGCAACTCCTTCTTTTGTTGAGAGTGTAATGTTTTCTTCATTTCCATTCCCTTCATGATATAAACAACAACATATACTCATATAATCATTTCAAGAAATCATTTGCAACCATCACTTTTTCGGGGGCCAACAAACACCCTAAAAAGTGTGTGTGTGTGGGGAGGGGGGGCTAAGATTGGAAAATATATGAGACTAGTACGGGAAAACTTGGGGGGCTCAGATTGGAAAATATAAGAGACTAGTATGAGAAAAAAGGAAAAAAGTAGGGGGGCCACACCCACTGGGCAGGCTGCCCTCATAAGTGACCCCTAGACAATTCAAAAAGAAGTGCTTGTTAAATAATGCTGTGTGTTTATGATTGTATAGTGTTAGACCATATTAATTTAGGGATATTAGGGATCAGTTATTATTTAGATGGTTAAGGGGGTATGTGCAAATATGGGGTGGCTCAACAATAATTGTCATGCAGGTAGAAAGGGGGGACATATATATTTGTGCAAACAGAAGAGCGTCTACATTTAGGCTTGTATGCAGCTGAGGGGGATACATTCAGGGGAGACGGTTTACAATAATGGGAGGTCAGGAAAAAGGGACCTTCCTTAATCACATGTATATCTTGTATATATTTCAATTTGACCTTCCTCGAGAACTAGAATGCAAAGAAAATCCCAATTCAACATCCCATCTACATACAACTCCTATCTCCACCCCCTTCGACTTATATAATAATATGATGTTTCTATTCGAAGTTGTAGTAAAGGTATTTCATTTCAAAAAACTGGTGCTTCTACATTTAAATGGCGATGGCGGAGTGGGTGTTCTTTCTCCAGCCTTTTATGACTGTTGATCCTTTCAGATGACACCGTCCGTACAGCTTGGTGCTATCAGTGATTACTGTCCGTCTTGCAAAACAAAACAAAATATGTCACATCTTACCATTTCTTGATAATCCTTCCTATCTATGTCATTAATAGAAGCCATGGCTCAATAACTAAGCTATTTCCAACGTTTTAATTTAGAAATCTGACTAGGAAAAGCTTGATTTATTCAGCTTCATCCTGTTTGCTGCTACAAAATCCTTGTGAAGTACATTATCTAGCAGCCGTTGCTTGCAGTAGCAGGAAGGGATCGCGTATTCCTGGGTCTAGTTGCTAATCGAGGAGACGGTCTTTCTTCTTTTTATCGAACGCATTTTACTTTGTCGATCAAATTCACCCGAAAAAACACCTTCTTTCTTCTCAATCAGCTTTTAAAATGTTCTTGATAAATAGGGATTTCATTTGAGAAAGAAAATGTTAAGGTAAGAGTAACTTTCTTGTTTCGAAAAAGCAATTTTTCCATCGAATGTTGGCAGACAGTTCTGTGCTTTGTTCGAACTTTATAAAGAACGTCAATGGCGGCTAATTTTCTTTTCTCATTTTTGCCTCACGGAAGCTTTTCTTCCTCTTTCATTATAATTTTGAACTTCTCACCGATCTTCGCTGTTGAAGATTCTCTTTTTTTGATAATATATCAATTCCGTTTTTGTTTTATTGAGTTCAAACGCTTAGAAATTTTAGCTTATGTTGTTGTGAGCATTTTGTACTAGGCCAGACTAGTGGAATAGTTCGATCCATATTATTTAGCGGCAGCAGCTCAAATCACTACAATGAATCATTCCACCTATACAAGCCTGAAATCTTTTCTTCACACGACGTGGTCTTTCTTTGTGTACATGGATATTGCCCAAATATTCGCGAACAAAGATTATGTACTATTATTATTATTATGGTTATTATGTACATAAAGGCCACACACATTGATCGCGGTATATAAACCTGTATAATTGATTTTATTGTGGTAATTTTGTACGACAGTCTTTTATGTTTTCCTCATGATAGCATTATTGCACTGTTCGTTTTCTCTTTCAGTGATAATCTTGATGAAAGCAGGTAGGGAATGTTCCATGTCAGATATGTTATCAGAAAATATTAATTACTTAAAAAAAATACTTAATTTTTCCTGTTCAAATAAACGTGGCCTAAGAATAACAGACGTATACCATTATGAATACGATCAGACTAGGATTATGATATCATTAATTTTGATTTATCAATGTTTAATTCCATTTTTTCCTCCATATATCAATAATATTTTCTTAATGTCCTCTATCTCTGAGATATTTCATATTCACTTGCAATACAATACCTGTCCTTATAAGGGCACTAAACAAGAAATATCTTTCATCATCTGTTTAGAGATAGAAACCTTTTCATCAAGATCATTATTAATTTTTCTTATGAGGGTGTATGTAAGTTGGAAAGTAAGGGAGGAGGGGGCAATAGATACAATACACGCTGGGGAATCATAAATCTTGTTGAAGTAAATGAGAAGCACATGGGAAGGGGGGGGGGGGTGGGTTGGGTGAGGGACATGCAAAATCCTTGTTTTTCAAGGACAGCACAATACAAAACATAATATCCTAAAGACATGTTTTTATGCTTTTTTCTGAGACCATTTATATGATCTTTGTCTGTACTAGGTAGAATCAAGAAACAGAGTTACAAGATGGCTACCACCAGCACAAAAGAAGAAGATTCTGATGGATCTGACAAGGTAGAGGCAAGAAGAACAGGTTGTGTGGTTCATCTTGTGTCTCCTTATGATCCACCACCATCTTCTACCCCAGAGGAGGCAAGCCAAGATCAGGTATATGGTCACAAGTGTTATTAGGGATTGATTGTGAGTCTGCTAAGGATCTCCAAAGCAATGACTGATTATAGGAACGCAAACTCTAAGAAAGAAAGCTTTAATAATAATTAAAAAAGTAATGAAAGAGAGATGGATAGAAGGTGGGAAAGATGGATGGATGGATGAATAATGATGAAAATGTCTGTATTATTGTTAATGTTAAGGTTTCAGAACTAGCTGAAGCTGAAGAAAAGACAACAAACTCAATGGATCAAAAGCAAAACCGCCAGCAACGTGTCTTTAATATGATGAAAAACCTGCAACAGTTTCACCTGGAAGATTTGATGCAAACTGAAATGGTTGGCAGGGAAAGTCTTGATATGTCTGAAACACAATGTATTTGTCGAATATGCCATTCAGCTGGGGAAGAGCCATTAGTAACTCCATGTCAGTGTGCTGGTTCAGCTAAATATGTCCATGCTCATTGTCTTCTAACATGGTTTAAAAAAGCCGTAAAGAATACATGTGAGCTGTGTCAATGTAAAGTGGCTATCAAGAAAAAAAGTAAACCATTAGCTGAGGTATGAAACAAAAAAGATATATTCCCAGATTAGACTTTAATTCTAGCTCCTGAGACCTGAAATCTCTGATTTATATAGCACTTTTACTTGAACATGGTACGCCTTGGTTCATGTTACTGGTCTGGATGTTTTTATGGTGAGGTTAAGTTTTCTAGCCAAAACTCTTTTAAGGGAAGCACAGGTGGTGCAGAAGTGAGAGAGCTCACCTCTCACCATTGTTCTAGCCCAGGGTCATTTACCTGTGATAAGGTAGAATTTCTAGTTGGTTCTCTCCTGTGTTTCAAGGTATTTTCTTTTGGTTCTCTAGTTTTTCCTCTCTGCGAAAAATTAACTTCTGAATTCAAATTCCAATATGGAACAAGGGGCCACAGTTTTGTTAACAACTGGCTATTAAATACTTCCCTCATAAAACAAGGATAATTTATTTAATATCCATGCATGTCTTTTTTCATGCTGTTGATTATTGGATTTTCTTTTCAATATTGCAGTGGAGAAAGCCAGAGGACAAGCCCATACCAGTTATCTGGTTCCTAGTTTTCCTGATTGGACTATTTCTCAATGTGTTTTCCATCTCTGTCAATGCTTCAGAACTGTGTACAACCACAGCTTGTGTGATATTTTATGTTGTAAATGGTTTTGGTGTTGTCTTGGATGCAGCTTTTCTTTATTTTTGGTGGACTAAATGCCTGTTTTACTGGAAAAAATGGTGTGCACTGAATCAAGATTGGTCAATAGCATCCTGCCCACTTCAGGCTACAGCTGAGCGTCCAAATGAGGAAAGAAGCCTTCGAACTCTCCAAATTTCAGATATTGTTTAAATTTATTTTTGCTCTTAAGAAGCTTACATGTAAATATAAAAGATTAGTAGATAAATCCCTAAGATCCCTCTGTCTTGTTTCTTTAGTCACTAACTGCTAATGTTCAAAGTTGATCTGTTGAGTTATAGTTTTTATTCCTTGTTCCTAATGGATCAGCATAATGTTTCTTTTAACATGTAAAACCAAGAAAGATGAACTTAAGTTTTTCTAGATGGACAGTTAAGATCAGGTTTTTGGCTTCATTAATATACGTTTTCAGTAAATATTGTACCATTTTTTGGAGTGACTGCCAGAATACCTCTTCTGGATCTTAGCTATTTTGAATCAATTAACCTGTAATGCTGTATATAACTAGCAACGACTGCTTGATCTTGGAATCTTAGTATAAACAATAATAGCCACTCAAGATACTTCACTCTAACATGAAGCTTGAGTACTGGAAGGGAATACCATGCAGGTGTGAGTTGTCTGTTGCGTAGGGGATAGCGTCTATTTTGTGTAGAATAACCATGTGTTTCAGTGAAGGTCCATGGAATTTCAAAGTGAATTGTTGAAGTTGTGCATTCTTTACTTTACCATTGGTATTGATGAACATTTTGACGTTGAAATGAGGCTAACCCTGAGTAAATAACACAACACAACAGTATTGTATGAATTTGAAAATGTAGGTATATTAGATACAGTATTTCAAACAAAGTGATGTACATAATTAGAATTTAAATTGATAAATTTAACTAAATATATGTAACTTTTAATGAAGGTGTAAATACTTAACTGTACAGATGTAAAATAATTGAATTAGTGGCAGTTGGATGATAAGAACAGGAAGAATGAAGATTTAGATAAGACCAGGGGGAATGGTAAGCCTTACTCTTTTAGAGAAGTATTAATAAATAACTTAATGTTTAATGATGATCTCTCAACCAATATAATATCCAACTAACTTCTATTTTCATGCTTATATCTTGTGTTTACTTGAATACCAAAAATGTCTGCATTGACCTAAAAATGACGACTGGTCAGCCCATTGGTCATTTTTGCTCTGTCATATCTTGTTTCTGGTTCAATGGTATTAGGTCAAAATGACTGAGGCACTTCAAAGCAAAAGGTTTGACTGTACAATATCCAAAGCTGGCTTCCTGGACATTGTCTGACCAGCCATTATTTTTAGGCTTGTCTCCCTCATTCAATACCAACACAAAGTACTGTTCTCTTATTCTCGTTTTATTTATTTCCCATCCACTTTTCGTTTATTAACAATGAGGTTTTTTTCCCATAATTCAAGTGAAATGCAAAATAAATTTAAAGTAAACTTCATTGTATATAGGCATGATCCTATAGAAATAAGTTATTATGTTGTAAATAAATATATAGTCTATTGACCTGTGTTTCCATAGTTTTGTGTAAAATGTTAGATATAATTATCGTATATACCACCAACATGGCTTACACAAAGCAATAACATGTTAGTGATAAAGAGTACATTTGCAGTTATGACAATCTCTAATCATCACCACAAGTATGGCAGTGCAAAGTCGAACAGGATTGAAATGAAAGCAACAATGAGAAGGCACCTCTTGAAGAAGCTATACAGTCTATGTATGTAATGACCCCAGAGCGAAGCTCTAACCACTTTGAATTTGTTAGGGTTGGTTGTGGGAAGCATGCATAGGGTGGTGGCTGAGCAATGATAGCTCTCACCTCTCATCGATGCAACCTGGGTTCGATCCTCAGACTTGTTGTATGATGTGAGTATAGAGCATTGGGTCAATTCCAGAAGTCGATGTGTTGAAAAATAGGAGTGGGCTTCCTGTGGTAGAAATATTCGAAAGAGGACTAGGGACTAATGGGATTTCTTTTCACGTCTAGTTGTCTGTTCGTTTACTAGAAAAAGTCTTTGCTATTTTTGTGTCTAAAAGAATTGTGCGTGTTCACCATGCTTAACCGTAGGATATTTAGAATGCTTACTATAATTATGTTGTTATTTCTGTCCATCTGTCTGTTGTGGTGGCTGACATTACGACCGTCTGTTGATGGGATTTTACTTCAGTCTCTGATCACAAACAATGCAAGTTTTCCAATTATAAAACCTAGTATTACGCCAAGACTTATCAAAACGAAGCTATTTGTACTGGTAATTGTTTCTTCTGCTCCTGCTGGCGTGAGTATTGAAAGACGACATGTTATCAGAAATACTTGGGGCAATTTTGACTTGTACAATGGTCCAAGAACATGGAGGGTGGTATTCATTACTGGTAGAACTGGCGATGAAGAAAAAGACAAGACACTGTTTTCTGAAAGTAAAAAATATGGAGATATTTTAATATGTGACTACAAAGATGATTACAGCAAGATAACTACAAAGCTATTGTCTTCCTTTCAATGGGCTGCCAGTGTTAAAGATTTGTATGGGTTTGAATATTTATTGAAAACAGATGATGACATCTACATAAGTATTCCAAGACTATACCAATGGATAGACACTAAAGGAGTTACGATGAATCATGTATATGCAGGCAACACATATTCTAATTATGTTGTGAGAGAGAAAAATCACCGTCATTATGTTAGTAAAGAAGATCTCCCTTATGACATATACCCTACCTTTTGCAAGGGGTCAATGCTCCTGCTATCTGGGTCACTCATTCCTAAGATTGTCAAGTTAGCAAGGAAAGTCAAGAGAATCGTTCCTGATGATGCTTATGTTGGACTGCTAATGAATGAATTGAATGTTAAAGCTGTGCAGATGAAAGGACTGGTACAGCATTCCTTCTTGTCCTATTTTCTCCCATTACTAGGGCCATGTCACTTCCAAAATGTTATAGGAATGGGTGATTCCTTAACAACACAGCAAATGTTTCACCTTCACAAACAAATGTTTTTCAAAATCCAAGACAAGTCTTCATGGCTTTGCATCCAACGCTGGCTAAAATTACTTTTTGCAACAATGTTTTTATTTATTCTTTATTCCCTTTTTCTAAAGTCTAGATTTCTATCAATGTGTAAGGCTGTATGTAAGTTAACCAAAGTGTTACGTGTAGTACCAGCAAGGCATTGGGCAAAAAAGAAAAGCAACTATAACAATTAGAAGAAAATTTTAATATTTATGACATTACTGAGTAAGAGACTGTGATATAGCTAGCAGTAATATTCTTTATTTGTCCAAACTCATTCATTAAGCACCGTATAGGTGTGCAAAATTTATTTTGGTTGATTGTTACTTAAATTGCCATAAACCAGAAATCTATCTGACATTCCAATAATAAAAGGTGGTTGGCACATCAAATCACTATGACAATGCCTATTATAAACATTACTAGGTGAACATGACATATGTAGGACTAACGTCTGAAACGTCAGTCTATTATCTTTCGTATTTACAGTGATAAAATTATCCACTACGACACATTTGTTTCAACTAAAAAACACTGACGCAGTCCAAACTAGTTCCAAAACTAGTCGTTATCTACATATTTATGACATATATGAAGCCTGTCTAAGTATTCAGATATCAAGATCATCATCTGGATCATCCTCATCAAAGTCATCAACATCATCTGGTTGATAGAATATCTGACTCTCTTTTCCTGCCAAAGGTTCAGAGGTGTTTGTATGGTGCATGTAAGGTAACTGTGTATTGGCTCTTGCTTGCTCTTCTTGCTTCGTGAGTTTTAAATTAAATGGAAGATTAGCAGTTGGATCTGCCTATGGAAGGAAAGATTATCATTACATTAATGAAATATTTTTTGTTTGAGTGAGAGAGGTGAACATTAGAACACTTACTTCAGGCTCGCTGATCTTTAATATTTCTGGTTTCTGTGTCCAATCTTCCTCTTGGAATTCCTTCACTTCAAACTGCTGATTCATTAAAAATCTTTGTCTCTAAGATGGATGGAAGAAAACGGGGGTCAATAAAATATTTCTGAAAATTGTAATGCTCAACAAAAACAGTTATGGATAACATTATTGTAGTACCTTTTTTAATACTTTTCCTGTTCTCCTGATATGTAGTACTTTGCAATAATTTTCCACCTCTTCTGACTGACATCCTTGAGCAGGATCTTCAAAAAAGTAATGCAATTCATCTTATGAATTAAAACAAACATATACAATCATATCCAAAATCTCAATAGACTGGTTGATTCAGGGGAACTGAGTGTTTTCTCGTTAAAAGTTCAGTATACACTTAGCCAGACAATTCTAGTGATAATTCGTCAGTGCAGAACATCATCACTCAAAGTTCGCATATTTAGACTCCTTTAGGTCTCAGATTTCAGATCTCCTTTCTGAAATAGGTGACAGTATAATAGGTGTATTTATATGGACTTTTAGTTGTAGCACTAACCTGTCTGGGATTGATCTAATGGTGAGATCTGGAGAATAGAAGTTGCTATTGAAACAAAAGCATGCACGATGTGGTTTTCATGGAGATCAGAGTGAACAACACACACAATCTGCTCCACCTTATATGCTGATGACAAGAGAAAAAACATTGATTATCTTCAGTACAGGTGGGTGTAGGATGAAGAAATTTGTTTTGTTTGATTCTTATTTAAATTGCCAACAAGAAATCAATTGGACAAGCTAATAAAGCAAATTTTACTTTAATGGTTTTACACAGCAAAAAGAAAAGAAAAGCTATAGGGAGACCTGAAACAGGAAATAACTTCCCTTAAAGAGCAGGTTACCCAGCAAAGTGACAAAACCTGATGTAAAAATGGTTGACACATTAACATCACTTGATCACAATGTTTATATGAACATTGGTCCACATATAGATCACTAAAAAATCAAGCTCTAAAATAAATTGCTACTTACCAAGCACATTTTCTGCAGCTTTACTTTGTAATAACTGGTGTAGCATCTGACATGTATTTGATACAGATTGTAGTATTAGGTTACTTACAGAATCCATTGCTATGGCAACCTTGAGTTGCTCACCTGTTAAACAATCACATATAAAAATAGATATTTATATAAACTTAATCATGTCAATTATTCTCAATCAAAGGGCTTATTGATCATGTTACCATTTTGGTTCAATGAGCATCTTTTGTTAATTGCCTTTCTTATTGTGTTTATAAGGTCGGAGTCATGGTGGACTAGATGATTCTGTTCATCACTGTGAATTGCAAATATAACCATAAATAGATTTAGATGTTGCATGGAAATCAAGTATTTCAATTCCTGTAACAAATCATGCAAATGTTAGGATTCTTCACCCCTTGGTGACCAATAAAATTATATAATAATAAAATTGAAAGTTTTATTCCAAACTTCTTTCCATTCATACCTTTCCTTATCTTGATTCCATTTTAGGTAGTCAGTACAGGCATCAAAACACTCAACCCTTTAAAGGACAACAATCCAAACCAATTAATATACATATGAAAATCAGCAAGAAGTTCAAGATAAAACAGGTGATAATTAAATTACCTGGATTGTAATTCAGCATCTAATGACTTGAGAAATTTGCTGGGTGGATGCTCATAGCAGACCAAACAGACCAGATCCACCCTGAAATGAATTAAATTGTATCACTTTGCTATTGGAAGAGGGCAGTCTACACCAGCAAAATATGAAATAAAGAAGAGCTGTGGGGAAGGTGGGGTGGGTCAGGTAAACTTTTGTATGTTGTGTCCATGCAGCTTACATAGGACTGAACGTACTATAACTAAAGCTAATGTTGAGTGGCCTATGTCTTGTTTTTAATACCTGTCAAGGAGAGACTTTACGAAACATAACAATAGTGGTCGTGCACTTGCATCTATGGTATCTGAAAAGATAGAACTATATGAATATATAAGACAACTTTTGCATAATTAAAACATTGGGAAAAAACCAACCTTGAAGGACTATAAGGTTTGATATTTCTTTTCCACTAAGCAAATTACCAAGCAGCATGATTATAAGAACATAAACAAGTCATCAAGAAGCATTACAAAGAGCAAAAGTTTGTTTTCGCCGCCATACTCGAGCCTGCTAATTTACTTGTCAGTGGTCTTACAGTTAGACTTTAGACCTCCGCGGTCATCTACTTTGGAGAGAGACTAGGGAGCATGGTAACAGGAGTCCATAGCAACGCAGATGTTGCATTGCGATACAAGTAAATAGAACGTCCAGAAGCAGAGCACTAGGACGCATTGTGATAAATCTTACAAAATATCTTGAGATGTTTAGCGTTGATAAGTACGATGATATTAAGTGGGGTCTGCCCGGCTGGAGAATTGAACAACGATACAAAAATGATGTTCTGATTGGCAACTGGAACGAAGAAAGAAGAAAAGTAAGCAATGCTTTCCTTGACCTTTCTTGAAACCATGCTTATCCATTGAGCTTGTTATTATTCGTTATAATTCACTGATTATTTCCTCTTTGAGTTTCTACCTTTTTGATGTATGGGTCGTAATCAAAACTACTAATATTATTAAGTTCTTTTTTTACTTCTTGCAAATTAGCTAGAAATTACTCCTACAAGCATGTGGTCAAGTTGTATATATTACATTAATGAAGTGAATGTTCTTGTAGTTTGAAAGAAGCAAGTCTCATTTTAATAGTACTCAAAGGACAGACTTCAAGAATTATGGCAAACAGCTGCCCGATGTAAAAACCCGCAGAGAGGTAAAGCTACAAACTGAGGTGAGTTTACCTTGTTTTGCTATTCAAAGGCCTTACTGATAATAGATGGATCATTATCTTAGATGCATGTAATTTTTTTTCAGGGTCTTGGAAAACAATTTTTATTTTCTCACCATGGAGATGCATATAAGGGCAATAGAATCACATGGTATGACCAGCAATTCAATAAAAGAGAAGTGACTGAAAGTGAATTCAAACCACTAAGGACTTGGGAAAGACAGCGTCTTGTATGGGCTCCGGAGAAATCAGATTATCCCATTCAAGGTGAGCAATAACACACATGTTGACAAACATTCTAGAATTAGAGACTTACCCTTGGCTACAAACTTATGCCCTGATGTCATGGAGGATGTGGTTTGAGACTGTTTAGGACAGTGCTGCAAGAGGGTCCATCTCAAATGGGAAATCACAGCTATGCACTTGCCCCCTCATTTTCTACAATAACATTTTTTTAAACAAAAAATATCATCAAGATTATTATCTTGTCAAAAAGGATTTAGATTTGTAACAGCTTGTTATGGATCAACAAATCAAAAGATGTAATTTCTTCTGCAGGATCTCCTACGAATTTTGGTTTACTTGAAAAGAAGCAAGAACAATGGAAAAAAGAGGCAGAGCTAGAAGACCTTAGTATCTATGCAACAACACAACAACTGAGCTTTATTCCCCATCAGCGCAAGTGTTACTCCTATCGACGCTTCGCACCACCAAAGTTCATATCAAGTAAATTTCACCCTCATCACGTGAACAAGGACTTACATCTTAGAGACAGTAAATACCTATCTGTCTGTGAGTACCCACCTGTCCTTGCCCCAGTAATTTAGCTTCCCAATTCAATCCTGCTTCTATATATTCTCAATTTAGTTTGTTAAGTTTTGAAATTATTATTTTTGAGAACAATAGATAGAGTGCACGCACTAAACCTATGAAACAAATACTAACTTTTAGTACTAAATGGTGATAAATAAACAATAGAAAACAAAGGATTCTGTATGAAATAGTACTAATTAGTACTAATTAATGTTCACTGATTTAGTGTGTGCACTCTAAATGGAATCTAAAAAATTACACAAAAATATTTTAAAAAATCATTAAAGTTTATTATTTCAAAATGAAACTTGTTTCACAACATACTTTTATTACATACTGTCAAATGAAAGCACTACAAATACCATTTTGATTGTCCATAGTTTGTGGTCAATATGATCTTTGTAATAAGCTCTTGCTGTTCACCGACCCATATTTGCACTTATAGAGCACAAATATAAAATTTTAAGTTTTTAAATTATCTGTTAAAGTTTTAAAGATATTAGTTTGTGAAAAATTTATTTCCAATGAGAGTTTGGATATGATACTAATAAAAAAAAGTTTTTGCAACAGTATGTTTCATAAATACAAATCTAATGGACTCTCAAAAGTATCACTGATGCAAGGCTAACATGGAAATACAAAAGAAATGCCACAAATTCCATTGAAAAAAGTGTGATTTCTTTTGTATTTCGGTGTAAGCCTCCAATCCTGGATACTTTTAAGAAGCGTTCATTCTCACCCCAATACAAAAAGTAGATCTAGAACTGCTGACTTGCATGGTAAACTCATGTAAAATATAATAATTAAAAAACCCTTGCAAAGATTTGCAAAATGGAGAAGTTCTGGATTGTATTTATTCATGTTTTTTATTTTTTATTTTTGTCAACATGTTGTATTTACCCGGAAACAATATTTCAAATACTCTATCAACTATAATTGCAGTCAAACCCCAAACTCTCTGAGATCCACCACTCCGAGGGAATACTGGCATTCTTGATCCTGTCTTGAATTTTGTGAACCTTCTGTGTTCTAGTGCATGCTTTATCTCCATAGTAAACACTTCTGAAACCTAGAATAGCACCCATTTCCTCAGATTATTTCAATTATTCCCTCTACATCCGTCACTATAGGGACTTCTCTTTTCATCGCTTAAAAATTTTGTCTTGAAAAATTAGTAAACATAATTGAAAGAACTCTGTCCAGAATCACTGCAGTCAAACCCCATATTCTAAAAGACCCTGTGAAATAAACTGGTCTTTTGAATATGCCATGTTTCAGTTTGTGTTTCGTATATCGCTGACGCTTGGGATGACAAAGGTCTTCCAAGAAAGCTGTAAACACTAGAGACACCTATAAAAAGTTTGAAGAACTTGTTCATTGACTTAGATCATATACAACTAGTAAATGATAGTAAATGATTGAACTGAGACCTTTTAATTGTTTTTATTGGTATTGCTGGTTTGAATTTTTTTTTTTAATTACACCGCAGCCATATGGATGGTATAACAACAGACCAATGACAAATCTTTTTTTTTTCAATTCATTCAACATGGCAGCTATGAAATCAGTAGTTATTCTCTGACTGTAACTTCTTACCTCATTGTGATTGAATGGAATACTTTTGACATCAACTTCACCAAGAAATCCCAGTACTGGTGTTATTGCAATCCTCACTAACTGAAATGTAAAATGATATAAAAATGACAAACATGCATGTGGGAAGGGGAGGGGTGAGACCTAAGACCTAAAACAACAATACATATTACAGCTAAGAATATTGGAGAAATAAAAGAGTATGGGTGGAGGCATAAATATCAAGAATGCCCTACCCTGTCCGGCATTGGTGTGAGAGGTGCCCATATTTCTATTTGGTTTGACTCTATTCCAAGTTCTTCTACTGTCTCTCTTACTGCTGTCTCCACAATGCTCTTGTCTTCTTTGTCTCTCTTACCTCCAGGAAAACTAAATAAATAATGCTTCATTACTGACAATTTAAATATGTGATCAACAGGCAGATAAATAACCATAACAATGCGTTAACCTGAGTATCAGGGCCAGGGGACCTGGGGAGGGGGGAAGAGTAGGAGAAGGAGGCTCTTCCTTCTCTCTCTCTCTCTCCTCTCCTGCTCGTCCACCAGAGAGCCTGATACTCAGGTTAACAATGGATTAGAGTTAGATTCATACAGTTCAAGCAAGGTTGGGCTGAGCTTGCTGCATCTATTAACAACTTCATATTGCATACCTGACTTCTCCTCTGTGTTTGAAAAGTGAACTTGACCTCAAAGTAAAGAGTAAGGATGGCTTGTTATCTACAGTACAGAATGGTACAAGAACAGCAGCTTCTGACTTACAGCTTTCTATTAGTGTCTTTTTAGGCTTCATTCGTTTTAGGTCATTTATCACTCTGGTTTTGTTCTTCTCGTTAAGTGCATTCTCAATCTCATAAGATGGTATATAGGTACCATAATATCTATGTGTATTCAGTAATAAAGACGTTCTGAATATTCTTGAGTTCAAAGTACAAAATTGTATCTCCTTTGCCTTTGATGCTTTCAAAGTTATTCGTCTAAGTGATGGCAAGAAAACGCACGTCCTTGATAACGTCTGAAAAATAGATCCATCCATGGGAATAATCTTTGATACAGTCTTTGTAAGCATCATTAAAGGTAATTAAGTTAATTAGTTTTCGTCTCCATAAAAAATTATTTTCCAAGTGTTTTCAAGTCTTGATCTATAATTACTTCTTAGCCATGATATCACGCTGTAACTACGTATTCTTTGTTCCTCTTTATGGTTCGTCTTCTTTTCTTTACCCTTCGTCCGCCATTTTGAATATCATCTGTTCCCAGTCTCTTGTCGGTTGTTTGTTTTACTCGTTCCCAGTCTCCCCAGCGCCCGGTATCCAAGATGGCGGTCACAAGAAGAACCGTAGAGCTATTTTATGATGTTCTTTCTCCTTATTCTTGGGTTGCGTTTGAGGTTAGACCATCAATACATTTTCTAATGTTAGAATAGGTCATAGACATGTCCTCTTGTTAAAATATATAGCAGTATTATGACACACGGAGCATCTTGTCTTCAATATAAACCCTGTCGTGTTCTCTAGGTTCTGTGTCGTTACCGTCCCGTTTGGAATTTAGATTTACAGTTTCGTCCTTTTTTCCTTTCTGGAGTCATGAGTGCTACTGGTAGGTATTGAATTATTAAACGTATTTTATTAGCTAAGCAGTTGTTTCGTAGTGATTCTATTATTATAATAGTAAGCTTAATAATAGTATTTCTTCGATTGCACGTTACGTCATAGCAGCCTTTCGGGGGAGCGTTGGTGCTATGGGACATCAGTATTTGGTACTTGGAGACAATCTAGGACCTTTTAACATCTGCAATAACTGGAATACATTTACAGTGCAACTACCGTAACTGGGGCCACTTAGGTCATTTAAGAAGAGAACCACAAGAGAACCAATGAAAATGTTGAATGAAAACAAGGCATTCCAACTTTGGGTAGCTGAACCAATCTGAAACCTAGACAGGACAAGAATTGTAATTTGGACCTGATATTACGTATAATTGACTAGACAGCCTTCATCATTTTCTCATGGAAATAAGAAGATATGTTGAAAACTATTGTTTTCAGCTGCTTTTTGATTTGCTCCATTGCCCAATATTTGATTGCATTGTTGTTGCTGTCTAGATAGTCTTGGTTATCGTAGTCACACTGTAGAACATTCAAAACCCTATGTAAGATATTAAAAGTGTATTTATGATGATGTTGTCATAGGAAACAAACCTCCAGGAGTGATCCCAGCCAAGATGTTGTACATGGCGACAGACCTGAAGAGGTGTAGAGAATATTATGGAATACCACTTGCCCCACTGAAAGTATGTTAATTTACCTCAATTAAAGACAGAAAATTGAACAGAAAAATTATTCAAAATGGTTCTGTATTTTGAAATCTTCTTCATGCCATAAACCATACTCCCAAACCCAACCCCACTCCCTGTAATGCTTATACATTTATATATATTTCCATATTTACTTCAGGATCCTGTTGATACTCTTTTCAATAAAGGTGAGTGATTGCTCTTCAAACCTTGGAAGTAATTTTCACTCTTTAGCATTATTTTGATTTACATACACAAAAGTCATGCTCTTTTCTTATTCACTTGAAAAAATAGTTATGATAGTACTGATGTCCTTGATTTGTTTATTGTCTAGGATCTTTGTCAGCTATGCGTCTTTTAACTGCCACCAATGTGTCTCATCCTGATAAAACAGAACATTTATCAAGGGAGTTATGGATGAGAATCTGGTCTAGAGTGAGTAAACATATTCTATCATGTACTTTCCATATGTTTTGACACCATATAATTATCATTGTCATTATTATTGTCACAGGATGAAGATATAGTTCTTCCAGAAAGTCTGAAAGCAGTAAGTAGTATTTTCTGTGCATCTTTTTCTCTCAGTGGCCGTTCCTAAGTTTCATTTTATCCCATTTTTTCAGGCTTGCCTCACAGTTGGCTTGAGTGATACCCAGTCATCTGCTCTTCTCAGTCGCCTGTCAGATAAAGATATCAAAGACAAGCTTAAGGAAGTGACACAGAAAGCGATAGATGCAGGGGTAGGTATGGACAGTTTATAAAGCAGCTGAAAGCCATGGTATTTGATTTTGTTTTTATCATCATGATGTTAATAAGATACCTGATGTTAATAAGATGTTTGGTCTCTTTTTCAGTCATTTGGTGCTCCGACTATTATAGCTCATCTAAATGATGAACAACACATGTTCTTTGGTGCAGATAGATTTCTGTTTCTTGCTCATCTATTTGGTAAGTCTATGGCACCAGCCAGAAATAACTCTCAAAAATAAGGTTGATAAAAAATGGATAACTGGTGTTGAGCACAGAACCAATTATTTCAGTGTATTATTGAAACTAGGTGGAGTTGGCATTCCAATGCACTGTTGAACTGTTAGGGGATATATTTTCAAGATGGTGATTATTTTATCCCCTAAAACAGTCTCACAATGCACTGCAATGCCAACTTGACTAGTTTTTTTTCTCAACCTCAAAATGGCTAATATTGATTGATGTTTTCTAGGTGTCCAGTGGCAAGGGCCATTGAAACCAGATAAGTCATCTTTATAGGATGCTGTGTCAACTCTACGGTGCCCCTTTTGTATACCACTGGTTGTTTGCACGTCACATGCTTGGTGACACTTGCAATTTTTTATGAATGAACAACCAGCAGTCATAATAGGGTTTAAAATAATGGCTGCACATCAGAAAGTGTCCACCCAGAATTGGAACTTGTCTGGTCAAATCTAGGGCTTGCCAGACATTTTGAACAGTAACATTGAGCCAGAAGCAAGGTAGACTGAACTAAGACTATTGACTAGTTACCTACTGGCTGTTATTTTAAGCCCTGCATAATTCACATAATATTGCAGCTTTACCATGATCAATGCAGAAAAGAAAAACTTTCTCTTATTTCTATATTCTTTGGTGTCTCTTAATTAATGTTTCACCTTAGAATATCAGTAAGGACGTTATGTCATGAATGAAAATAAAATGTTATATCCCCTCCCCCCTAGTCAATATGACTGTGTTAAGGGAGGGGAGGGAAGAGTTCAGTGTCATGTTTGAAAATGAACACGTTGCACAAACACTTTGCATTTACCGAAAAGCATATCAAATGTGTCGTAATGGTTAATAGGAATATCTGATCATTATCTAAGCATCTTATCTCGTACAACAGCCTTCAGGGAAGCTGGAATATGAGGTGCATTTGTCTGAGGAATATAATATAACAAGAATTTGAAGTCACATTGTTATATCATTAACCTGGCCCACATGGTCCTTACCCCTTTCCGCTTAGGAAAACAGGACTTCCCAAGGGGTAGACGACAGGAATATGTGTTTTCTTTTGATATCACTTGTACAGCATACATCAACCCTCCCCCCAAGGGAAGAATTCATTCCTAGACGGAGAAGGAATGATGCGAATGAATACCCTAGCAAATATTGATGTAATATCCTTCAGGATAGGAATGGTTTAGGAGGAAACATAGTGCTATCAGCAATCATGGCAATTTTAGTTCTTAATTCTTTACTTGCGCATTTTTCTTTCTTACTAAAACCATTAAATGAGCGTTGTTTTCTTTACTGAAAAAATCCTGTCTGCATGCACTGGAGAAACACGCGACGGCCGAAGACGAGACATGGACAGGAACGATTGATTGCTTGTCCATTAACCTCAATAACACCAAGCAGTTTAAAGACTTAATTGAGTTAAATAGAGGTCATCGGCTGTCAAGTTTGATGGATGCGATTTTGATTCAACTTGACCTTATGAATGAGCTGTGTGGGAAAATACCAGCAGTAATACTAGAAGAATTTCCGACTTGGTTCAACGCGGGATCATGATAACCAAGACAGTGCTTTTCTTATTGATATCAGTATTGTTTATCTATGGCACGTTAACCTTGATAAAACTCAATCTACTTATACAAATTCCGCGCAGATAACATGTGGTAATGAGTAACTGACGAGCACATTTGAAATCCAATTCGATCTATGAATTAGCCGTGATCAGCTCAGACGGGTTGTTTAGAAGGAGGAGGTTCAGTGGCGGGTTGTCTTCTGGCTTACACACAACATAACGTAGATGAGAACACTAAAACAACTGTGCCACCAAGCAGTGATCAGTAGCTGAATGCCAGTATAAATATTAGTCTAGTCTTGCTTTATTACAGTTTGTTGAATGATATCCGGGTTATATTTAGTGTCCTGTGAGTCATTGATAATCATGGATGGTGGCCGTGCCCACCACACGCCATCATGTCAT
Source organism: Actinia tenebrosa (assembly GCF_029948245.1). Lineage (NCBI taxonomy): Eukaryota > Metazoa > Cnidaria > Anthozoa > Actiniaria > Actiniidae > Actinia > Actinia tenebrosa. Next base: position 11,388,259 of record NW_028292574.1, on the reverse strand, counting down.
AAAGTCCATGGTCCGCCTCCGGCGATGTTGTTCTCGAGGTTTAACGGCCTGTTAAGGAGATTTTTAATGCTCGCTTTTCAGGAAATTCTTAAAATAAATCGATAGATGTGGTATGAGTGTAGTTGATAATCGGCAGGTCCGCGAAGAACATTGATGGCCACATGCATGTCCCAACCCAATTGTTAATAACATCCCGCATGTATGTATTCATCTTTACCGTGTTCTTCATCATCATAAATATCCAGTTCATTATACCATCACAATGATCATTATTCATCACCAACATCACTAACACCTATCTTTAATTATCACCACCGTCATCATCATCATCATCCTTTTATCATCATCATCTATATATGCAAAGATGAGAGTATGTGGAGAGGTATCCGCGCGCAGTTCTCTGGTGCCATCATCATCCATCCATGTAAGCGGGTTTTTATGTTTTTCTCATCATTAAAGACATTTCTACGAATGTTAGATAATAAGAACACAAAGTGCAGTGGCTGTGTCAACGATTTCACTTGGTAGATTGTCACTATGTACCTTGGGTGCTTTTCACACTTCTCGATAATTATAAGCTGCTCGAGTTGATTGGTTGATAGCATACCACGGTTAGAACCCGATAGCACGTTTGCCGAGATACGGTTATCTAGCTCGATAAAACTGAGGCACTGGACAAGGTACGTGCTAACAAGCCCAAGTTCTTACGAGCAAAGACAAGATTCTATAAACGACGGAACAGACCGCGTTTATTTCTCCGATACTTAATTTACTCCTCTTGCCTAAGGATAGCAGCCAGGAAAGGTCTAATATTCGTGCCCCCGAAAGGTAAACCCACATTAACATTACTCACTTTTGTCTACTTCGTCAATTCTTTCCTAAGACAAAGGTTATCGACAAAGAAATTTTTCTTTGTCTGTTTTTTAACTTTGTCTGGCAATGTTTTCTTCTCTCAACAGCTGCGATGGCAAGGACATCTCTTGTTTTCGTACTGCTGCTGTTTGTCGCTATTTCAAGTGACGCAACCAAGTCCCACTCCGCCAAACCAAAAGAAAGAAGACTCAGAAATCTTTACTCAAACTCGGTGAGCTGATTTTTAATTTCTTTAAGATCAAGTCAAAAGTTTTTCTTGATTGATGTTTAGATCATGATCCGTAGCTTGGCCGTTTCTGGGGTTGAATTAATCGGGTGCATGGGTTTGCCGCTGTAGAACACTTGCTGCCCTACCTCAGTGACCTGTAGTTGATGATTAAATCAAAACCCTACAAGAATAAAGAACTGCACAACAGCCTTATGTTATAATGGAAGATTTATTTTGTAACTCCGAAGAGTTCAAAAGATGTATTGGAGCAGGGTGAGTTATTGTTCACTAGTGTAGTGTTCATGTCAGGATGGTGTGAATGGATGCTACCAACGGAGTGTTTGTTTTTCATCGACTAATAGCTTTCTCTGCTTTGTTAATTCTTCATCTCGGACACAATAAACGTCAAAAACCTCTTGTAAACTCGTTCCTAAACTTTTAAAAAGAAGTCCCAAGAGGTGTCATTTTCAAGAACGCCCATTTTACAACATCATTCCGTGGGCTGATTCTATTTGTGCTGAAAAAGGTGCTTTTTTAAAAAAAAACGCATTTGCAAAAGCCGTCAAATACGATCCCACTCGATGTATGATCTTGTACAGACGTTGAAACATTTAAGCTCCGCCCATGTAATTAGGAATATCAGCGGTTTAATACAGAACCCTTGTCTTTAAGTAGATAGGCGTGGAAAATAGAAGACAGTCGGGCCAAGAGGTCACCACCGGCACCTCAGGATGTCCGGCAAATGAGATTGATCCCCTCCTGTAATTGATAACAGAGTGGGATTAATGACTAGTATTTTAAAATGGTCTTTGAACGATAGCACCTGATGATGTACATCGCAGATATACTGAACAGTTTCCCAACAGATTAAAGAGTCCGCTTTTTACCCATTACAAATACAATGATCATTGAGTGTAAGATAGTCTGTGGCTTGACGCAAGTATTTGGCATAGTCCGCCTTCAAAATGGACTATCCAGAACTGGATTTGGCTAACCTGAGGTCTTACGGAGCAACTATAAGATATTAAGTTTCCACTGCTTTGACCTTTTTGAGATATAGAGTCATAAATGCAGCCGTTTCAAACCAAGTAGCGTCAGTTTGATCAGTACTGGGCTGTACAGATACTACACCAAACCACCATGACAACATTCTGGCTTGGAAAAAGTCTCGTGTCCAGTTTGACTGGAGTTTTTGTGGTTGTTCTCTTGGTTCTTCTTCACTTGTCACCCGTCAAGACTTCGCCGACAAACAAAACCTCCTGCGTAGAAAGCACTGTCTCTCAGGGCGATAGAAACCTCGCAAGGCGGTTACCAATCTGCAATTCTACAGATGTACGTAAGAATTATTTCTATCAATTGTGATATCTGATGTAGAGTATAGAGAAGTGTAGCATACGGTATATACCCCGCTCATCTTATCATTATCTATATCACAAGAGAATCCTATACCTAAAGGCTCGACATTCAAAATTCAAATTCAAAGAGAAAAATCCCGACTACATTGCATGCCTGGTCATACTAATTAAATTTGTGTTTATTTTTTCACCAAAGTTTTAACTTACGCAATGACAATTCATTCAAATTCGACTGCGTCCGAGTCCGCGTGTGATTGAATAAAAGGCGGGTCAGCAGATGAGGAACGCGATATTAGGAACAACCAGTAGACGACTACAAAAATATAGATAATTAAGAAAAACAAATCACTTCTATCGGTCGTCAACTTGGAACTTGTTAGCGTTGTTTGTCTGTCAAATATTAATATCAAAGCTAACAAAGTTACTTTAGAAGTTTCATTGATAACTACGCGAAATAAAATTACTTTCACTAATCTGTAAGATCAGTAATAGGTATGATGAGGTAAAAAGTACAAGAATCCAAAGAATGGGAGAAAGAACTGATGATTGTGATATGCAAAACTGTTCTTTATTTGTTAGTACTACCTCGTGTAATATTCTCAACGTAGTTGTTTCGTTAATGTGTTTTAGGTAGTTTTTCTATTGTTTTTATTTCTGTCACAAATGTATTAATTTGTGTTTATCAACCGATTAACGAGCGATCAAACAAATAATGGACTTTTTAATAAAGATGCGCTATCCGAGGACAGCATGAAGTACTAGTACGAATGAATTGTCGCTGGCAGATAGCAGTAAAAAGGGTGTATCTTTAAGGCTTTCGCTATTGGACGTGATGGTAATAGTAAGTTTTGCGTTTGAATGCCGCATGATTCTTTAAAATATTTTTTTTTATTGTACTCGAAAAAAAGATAGAAACTGGGGAAAACAGTTAATGTTAGTGTCTTTTCGTATTTTATTAACTGCGGATGAATTTTTGCATTAAGTATGAAGAATGGTATACTGCTTGTGTTTTTGTCTTCAGGAATGTCAGCAATCAGAGGACCTGCGGTTGGGATAATTTTCTATAAGTGCCCATGCGCATAGTTCAAAGGTCACAATGATTGACATTTGATTTGGGACCACTTGTTGAAGAATCTTGTGCACGTTCGTATCGACCCAGTGCAGACAACTGTGGCATGGCGCGCAAACTTACCAGAGAACTTACCTAGCCGAAGCATCAGGGGAGAGACCAGCCGGCCCCCAGACCATATCGGCTAATCCCTTGCATCTCTGCCACGCACGGAATCGGTTGAAAAACTAATGTTAAAAAGTCTAGTCTATCCGGTGCATTGTTTTCAAGGCTATTGTTTTGCTAATTTCTGGAAACCGTGGTCCAGTGGACAAAACATTGGCATATCCAAGACATCAAGTCAAGCCCGGTTGAGGAGGGTTAGCATCTGGATGGGTGACCTGAAACATATGCGTACTCAGGCTTTTTTTTTATTTTGCATATTTTTCCTTTTAAAAACATTGATTTGGGCATATAGTTTAACTATTTGAGCAGCTCAATTTAAAGGTCGAAACGATGATTTACAAGTTTTTTCCTCCAAATCGAACTTGTCTGGTTATTGATGCGAAGGGTCTATCAATATCAAGGTTTGCGCATGCGCATAATTTATAAAATGCTTTTTTTGCTTGTTATTCGTCATGGTGCAACTGAGTCTTGTCAATGCAAATGCATGCTCTTCTGCACTCCTTTCCACCAAGTGTAGTCAGAGAGGAGGGGTGATGTTTACCATCATCAGTTGAATATTGAACAGATTTTTTTGTTTGTTTTGCAGCCTCAATCAACAGAAATTACAAATGATAATCGTAAACTTGATCCTTTCGGGAGCTGGTCGAATTTCTTGGGCCACGCAACAAACTCAAGAAACAGTAAAAAAGGAGATCGCGGAAAAGGCAAACCACGAAACAAAACACCATCTACGGTAAGCACATTAGTAAATGAATCATTAATAGATAGATAACTACAAGTTAATTAACTAAAGACTAATAATAATACAATATAATTACATAATAAAAAGAGTACCTAGCTGCTTTCCAAAAGTGCCGTGTTTACTACGTGTATAAAATTCAATTGAAGAAGTTGATGCAGCCTATTCGAAATTGACTCAGAGTGCTTGCTTGACGCAACTCACATGGAAGGCTATTCCATAGCACTGCACCATCATAGCTAAAACTGTTCTTTAGATAATTGGTGTGTGGCCTAGGAATAGCAAGTTTGCCTTCGGTGTTTCTCAAAGAGTAGTTTGTTATGCTGTTACGATCGATAAAAACAGAACTTAGATATGCTGGTGTGAGATCATGCAGTGATTTATAGACCATAACAGCTTTTTGTATTTTTCGCTGGACTTCTAGTTTTTTCCATCCAAGTTTCCAAAAGAGAGGGTCATAACTAGCGTCCTAACTAGAGAATGTCAAAACCCTCGCTGCACGATTTTGCAGTTTCTGAAGCTTGTCAGTGAGGGTTTTGTTACAGTTATCCCACACAACGCGACAGTAATCAAAATGTGACTGGATTAAAGAACCATAGATAAGCTGTAATGTTGAAGTTGGGACGAAGGGCCTTGTACGCTTCAGGGCTCCGATGCCGGACGCAATCTTTTTGGATAATTTGTCGATGTGTTCATTCCAAAACAGATTTTAGTCAATTTGCACACCGAGAGACTTAGTGTACGAAACCTGTTTTATGGGGACCCCGTCAATTGATAACGATGGAAGTGAACCAAACGATGGTATTCTTTGACGGGATCCAATCAACATAAATTCTGTCTTGGATTGATTAAGAGTTAGTTTGTTCGCAACGAGCCATTCAGTAACGTTCTGAAGGTCTCGGTCTAGAAAGTAATTTACATCTTTGATATTATTACTGGCAAACGTTAAGTGGGTGTCATCGGCGTACATACGTGGCTTGGAATATTCAAGACAATTTGGCAGGTCATTTATGTAAATGAGAAATAACATGGGCCCTAGAATTGTCCCCTGGGGAATTCCACGAATTAATGAACGGCTATCCGAGAGATGTCCGTTTACTAGACATTTTTGACTACGATTGCTTGAATACGAATCAAACCATTTACTTACAGAGACTCCAAAGCCGTATGCTCTTAGTTTTGAAAGCAGTATTCTATGATCTACGGTATCAAATGCTTTCTTGCAGTCCAGGAAAACCACCGCATTAACATTGCCGCGATCGATGTTATAAGCTCAGTTATTTGTAGCCTCAAGAAGCGCAGTTACCGTAGAATGGAGGCATCGGAACCCTGATTGGCAATTTGAAAGAAGATTATTGTTGGAAAGAAAAGCATAGGCTTGATCGTAAATGATCCTTTCAAAAACTTTTTGCCACGATAGGGATTATTGAAATAGGACGATAGTTGTCCATGTCCCTTCGCTCTCCTTGTCATGTGTATTCGGTGCGTAGTGTCTATTGGGATGTGTACTGCCTTGTGACTCGGTGCGTAGCGTGTGATAGATCTCTACTGCAGCTTGACTCGGTGCGCAGTGTCTGATGGGATGTGTAATGCCTCTTGACTTGGTGCGCAGTGTCCGATGGGATGTGTACTGCCTTGTGACTAGGTGCGCAGTGTCTGATGGGATGTGTACTGCCTTGTGACTAGGTGCGCAGTGTCTGATGGGATGTGTACTGCCTTGTGACTAGGTGCGCAGTGTCTGATGGGATGTCTACTGCTTTGTGACTCGGTGCGCAGTGTTTGATGGGAAGGTTAATCAATTGTGATTGGTAGGCACTGCACATCCAGTTTAGAACCAAGATGCGGGCTTTAGTAAATGGTGACTTTTATTAACATTATATTTATTGTCGTAGAAAAAATCCACCCATCCTTGTCCCCCTGGACCACCCGGTCCTCCCGGACCCCAGGGTCCTGCAGGAGCTGTTGTTACTGAAGCGCATATGATGATGGAGTTTCGCAATCTTGTGCGAGGTAAGTTTCCAAGTGACCTCATTGCAGTTGTTTTATTTCATTCAATTAATCATTTCTATTTTTCTTGTTGTCTGTAGAGTCCGCACAGAAAAGATCAAGAAGACTCGCAGATGTAAGTTTTGTACGTCGGTTTTCCTACTTACCCAAGACCAACCATTATAATCATGCATGCGCACTAATATTGTTTTCTTTTGCTTCAGAACATAAGTCTGATGGCGTCTGGAATACCTGATCTTGTATCAGCTTTTCATGTGGAACTACGGAATGAGATACAAATCGCCAGGAAGACTCTACACGAGTTGAATAACTACAAATCACACGTAAGTTTCTCACTGAGCCTCTCGACAAGTGCCCGCCAGTAAGACAATTCTCTCTAACAATTCTTGCGTTTTGAAGGTTGGTAGTTTTGGGACGTTTGTACGTGGTAACGACATTGAGTACAAGAATGGACGGTATATCGCACGGTATACTGGTGTCTACCAATTCTCGTGCAGCCTTCACGTACTGCGCGCCAGAGATGCTAACCTTAGACCACGTGACAGTATCAAACTGCAAATCTGTATCAACTCGCTTTGTGACCACAACACGTAAGTACCGAACCCTCACTTCCATATGTTTGACTACATGTCACGTGACTTATGATAATGGTCTATTTATAGATCTCTGCTGACAGTGACGGGTGTGAACAGTAACAGCAAGGTCTTCACGATTTCCTTACATGGAATTCTCTTGCTTAAGGTAAGATTATCAGTTTTTGAGCCTGCATTTCTTTTTCTCAGAGAATCGCGTCTTATATTTACCCTATCAACCAAGTGACATGTTTGATGCTCATCTACAGGCTGGTCAGTACACGTCTGTGTTTGTCGAAAACAGCTCCGGCAATCCTATTACCATTTCCAGCCAGTCTTCTTTCTCTGGAATCCTTCTTGGGGCTTAGAATGAAACAGTAACTGAGCCATGATAGGTGTAGCAATCATTCCAGGCTTCATGATCATGAAGAGACTGAGAACTAGTGCTATAAATCATTAGTAAGCTAAGCTTGTATAGAGATTATTAGAGGGATGTTCGCAGTGTATAAAGGGAGTCCTACAGAGAAAGTATAATAGACTTAGTCCTAGGATCGAGTGAGAAAGAAACAAAGTAACCTTCTTTGACTTCCGGCGGAAGCTTACTGAACAACGCCTGATACTTGATATGACTGAATTAGAGTGAAGTCACTAAACCCGTGAAATAGATATTAGACTAATACACATTAGTAGACCCTAATTCCATCGTTTTCTTTTTTCTATTACAATTTGATTTAAAAAAATTTTATTTCACGGGTTATATGCCTTCACCCTAATCAAGATAAAACTATAAGGTAAAAGGAGTAGATCTTTTTTAGTAGCACAGGATCGAATTTAGAGTAACATCGACAATGGGGTATATATAAACTGAGTGGAACACAGTCATTTTGGATCAAGTAGATTGTTGTGATCTTACACTTCATACCTTTCTACGTTTCATCAGTTTTTACCTCTGATTTGCTTAGTCACTAGAGGCACTTATAAGCACCTAGCTAATATAATACATCAAAAACAGGGAGTCTGGTAACGTCTCACCTCGCAAGGAATTGTGGATCGAATGTTTTGGACTCCCATAATCCTATGCGATTCTAATTCGTGGTAAGTCTTCTGGATGTTTGTTAATAGTTCAGAATAAGAAGCTCTAGCTTGAACAATGTAAAATAGCTATATTTATGCAATCACTTATTACCGCATTTACCAGTAGCAATTATTGTTAAACTTTTATGTGCATGATCTGCATGCTACTCCCGTAGTCAGTGATGATAATAAATCGTTTTAAAAAACGTTTGGCACTTCGTGTAAAGTCCAATCACAACCCACTACCAAAAAAATGACAATAACATCGTAATTCACAGCGTTTATTTATTTTAACTATAAAATATATTACATTACAAAATATTACATTTCTTCTCTTTAAACGGAGCTGCCGAAGGCAGTAGATTTGTGTATATTGTCCTATTTCTACATGATTCTTTAGATGATACACGGAGAATTAATCCGCATCTTTGATTTGCAACTGTGAACAACAGTACTTATTTGCTTTGCAACTGGCTTTTTTTTACTCCAGTCGGAAATCGCTATCATGGCCGCTTCTTCATGCCTTTTTATACATTCTATTCTCAGAAGACAATGGCTTTAAAAGTAAATTAAACTAGATGCTAATGAATTTGTCCTATTCAATTTCCTTTCCTCTCTCCCATTCAAAACCTTTTTTTCCTCTTTTCATGAAAACCTACTAGACTTTTATTACTCAGCTGAGCCTACTGGACGGCAATATAGTGTTTCAGCGGAGGAATCCCCATGCGCATGTGCTTTACTTATTCCTAACCTTATTATGTACAGCCCAGTTAATACTTGTCTTCCAGCTATTGTCAAGAGCTTCTTTTAGTCGCTTATTAAACTGCTTGACTGCCTCATCTTCAGACACCTCGAGGTTCAAGGTTTTTCTGAGGTAACCGATGTCACTGGGTGTGCGTAGTTCGGGTATCCCAGCAGATAACATCATTACAAAAAGGTTGATCAGCAGTGAACCCTTGCGACGAAGAATCAGGAACGCTTGCTCACAAATTCCTCTGAAACTGAACACAATAACAGGTGATTAGATTTAATTATTTTGAGTTATGACCTCCAGTTCTTTTCCTGCTTGAAATAAGAGTGTACCAGACTAAACAAAGTCACTTGCCCTTGACCAATACTATCTCTCTGGCGGACATGTCATGCTTTAGTTAAAAAATGTGAGTTGTTGTAAGAGCAAAACAAGCATCAGCTCAGGACCTTCAGTCTTCGTAAAACATGCTTGCATTCGAAGGGATGGTCCTTCAAGGTTAATACATCATCCACTCCGCTGTTACTGACAAAAAAGATAAATATAGAATTTCTTACTATTGAAATTCTTCAGTGTCCTCGGGTTTGCGGTCTGTTCTTCCTTTAGTTATCACGTGGACAAAATGATCCGTCAAGACGAAAGGAACTCTCTCTCGACGAATACCAAATTTGCTCTTGAAATTACCAAGAAAATGGCCGAAGTCGATGTGGAAGAGCTGGAAGTAATGACAGAAAGCAAGCAGTTAGTGGCGTCCATCCCTTCCCGTGAGAGTCAAAAAACAAAAGACGTGGCTGCCATATTGGTTGACATGACAAAAGACACCAAAACCAATTCTTTTGTCAAGGTCAACCAACATGGCGGCTCTGACGTCACATACACCCCAAGAATACTTGCATGACTGCTTGATTGGTTTGATTGTTACCTGTCCTGTCTTGGACACCATAATGTTATCACTGTGTCTGTCACCCACTCCCAGTACATACGTAGCTACACAATACCCAGCACATGACATCGTGAACCTACGTATTGCTTCATTCAAACTAAAAAAAAGAAAGAAATCAAGTTCAAAATCATCCTCAACTGGCCAATGAACAGGGGCCTAGCGAGAGGGATGAATGCCCCTTCAAAGGTTTGATTAAAAATTCTAACGCTCTCTTTGTTATAAAAGATACATTAAGTGTAATTGATATTCATTTGATAACCTTTCTTTTGATTATAAGTTACTGTTTCGCACCTTGTATCTTGGCAACGAAATGTCATTCAGTAATAGGATTCCCGTGGATATGACGGGAAACTTTAAACATGAAAAGTGCAGGCGCGTGTAATGGCGGGAAAATGGTACTTCACTCTCCCTATAGTAGACAGCAAGAGTAAGAAACATGTTCATAATGTGTTTTTCTTACTCGTCTTTTCCCTGGTGCCAACTGTTTAACCAATGCAGGATGCAGCCTTTAGTAAAAGCACCAGATATTGCTCCTTCTTGTCGTGTCTGAATCTTGGCAACAGTTTCTGCGTTTTCTACTACTTGGATCATACCAACGTTACATCCGGTGGACAAACAACCATAGGGAATCATGCTAAACGAAACACACAAAGAGATTATTGTATTGCAAAAAGGAGTCGTATAACCTTTGAAACATTGCATCATAAAGTGAAGGCACACAGCTCTACAGTGCAAGGGACTACCCTGATTTTAATCTAGCATGAACGAGAATAGGCTGGGAGGATACAAAGAAAGAGCAGTGAGTATGACTTACTCTAGATCTAGTCCTTCTTGCTTCCACATTCGATCCATGATCCTTATCAGCTGTAAGGTCAACATGTCTTGACGCAGATCTAAAGTAGAAAGAGAGAGGTAGATAAGCTAATGTCTTGTTAAATAAATATCTTGATTAACGTCACACTCACCATCCCCACTCTTGAAGATTATCTTCACAGGGTTTGCTAGTTCATCATGGTTTTCAAAATCAAGCCACAACGGCTTCATCTTGGAATCCATAAACTTACACTTGTCCACCCTGAAAGTTTAAAACGTTTGATATGTTTAAAATTATCATAGATATATTTGCAAAAGATAACAGTGGTGTAGTTTAGGCCTGGGGTCACAGGTTTGATTCCTGGCTTAGCTGGATATGTGAGTTGAGCTTGTTTGATGTGTTGTTTTATTCTCTTGTCACACGGGTATTTCAACAGATTCTTTGGTTTTCCTCCCTCAGTAAAAATCAACATGTGAGATGAGTGTTGTGTGTTGTAAATAATGAACATAGTGGTAGTGCAAGCAAACTGAGTGAAAGAAGCCCTTTCAGGGATTGTTGGTTGTAAAATACATATAAATAGAATTATTATTAGGCATATGGTGGTCCTTTATTGAGTTCAAGAGTCAGAAACAGGTCATGATTCAACTCACCTCAGTCTTCTAAGTTTGTAGGTTGGATCAAGAGGAGATGTTAGCTTGGAAAGAGCTTCCTGGTAAGTCTTTTGTAGCAGGCATTCTCTCATTATTTGCAAACCTTTCTCTTTTTTATTGCTGTTAGTGCTGTCTATGTTGTACAGCAAACTGGAGATGGTCTTCAACTTGTTTAACGCCCCGATCTGGAAGAAAATTTTACATTTTATCTTTTGGGGATTCTTTGACTTAGTTGTATCCAATTCATTGCAACCATTAGACAAAGAAATAATACTTTATGGAATGACAAATGCAAATTGAGAAAATATTACACCCAAGGTAAAAGGGTTTATTAAGACTCCCTTATCTTTTACCGCAGCAATTAAAAACAGAAACAACATTTTCCTGTAACATTCAAGTCAGTAAAGACAAACTTTCAACACATTGTCTATTTTATGCATCTTGTTTTTGATGCTAATGTTAAGTTCAACAAACCTGTTTTTGCAAGCTCTTTATGTGATCAGGAGCTCCTCTCAGATATGCCTCCAGCATCAAACCAAATCTTACAGACACTTCAGGATTGTGCATCTCGGCTCTTAACAGCCAAAATAGAGAGTGACCCAATACTTGATTGTTGAGTGCTCGCTTGAGGATAAACATTGCTAAGTCACAGTCCAAATACGACTCAAATTTAAGAACCTGAATGAAGATGCAGAATATGAATTAAGCATCGAAATTTCTTCTTGCTTTCCTGTTAAGTAAAGCAGCCAAAATAATCATACCTGAACTAGTTGTAACAAATACTGGCCAAGATCATCATCACTAAAAGACAAAGACATGCAGCTTATCAGAACGGCAATGTGATATGGATGACCAACCCAGTTACAACACATACCTCATAATCTCAAGGCATCTCACAGCAAATTCTCTGACTTTCTGGTCAGCATAATTACAATCTAGGATCTCCAAAGCTTGCTCAGGATCAAGAGGTTTCCAGATTTGAAGGAGAACTTGCATCTGGGAATTCAAAGAGTCTTCGATGAGCATATCTAACAATTAATGATAAAGAAAAAGATGCTATGGAAAGAGAAAGAATCTTGATTTACATTTACCTGTGCTACATCTTCCTTGCAGTTCCACTTCATGCAACTCAGTAATTTCCCCAGTGCATGTGGATAGTTCTCTCGGCACTCAATTCTGGAATACCAAAGAATATTGTGTGAAACTTCTTCTTTGTAATATTAGTCGATTTCTTTTTGTTTTGATAATTTCGTTACCTTAGCAACCACACAAACTCCTTGTCCTGCTCAAAGATGGGAGCAAGTGGCTCTCTATCAATAATTTGCCGCAACCTTTCCAACTCATTTTCAGAAAATGATTTCTAGAAATCGTCAAAAATAAGAAATAAAAAAAATCAGTGAATAGAATAATGTATGTTTCTTGATATATTTGATTCATAGATTTAACTTACAAAGATATCTCCTTGGGTGTGATCTGCTGCCAACTCAACAATCTAAAAGGATAAAAAATTGTATTGAATATAAAAATGTTGAAAATCACTTTGAATTGCGTTACTTTTGTTAGAACTACTAACTAATCTTATATAGTATTTTGTTAACCCCAATGCTTTCAAAATCTAATGCAAATTAACATGACTACATGCAAAGCTACAGTAGCTTAAATGAACATATCTCTAATGGACTTCAGCAAAAATAATCTTAAAAACATAGTTAATGTTGGTGTTACTACTTTGCATACCTTCTCATATGGTGGATAAATTACTGTATTCGCATAGCGCTGAAACTCAATCAGGAGAGCAGGTGATATATTGGTGTTGATATTGGACACTACTGTACCAATAGGGTTCAGTTGCTCAGCTATTGTTTCAGTTACTGGCCATGTTACAAGGGTAAGTGGTCCTTGCCGAAGTTGGCCACGAAAGTCAAACAAGGTTGTGTTAACCCAGGCCAAAGCAATGGAATCCTGAAACATAAGGCATAAGCATGATTTTGTGAAAAACTTACACTAAAAAAGTAAACAGATAGTATTGCAGGCAATAAAAATCATAACATAGCATTTTATTACTTGCTGATCAGATTACAAGCATTGTGAATAATAAAATCATTCAACTAAGCAATATCTATATTTACCTCTCTTCTCCTTCGCTTTTTGGTATTATAAACACCATATAACACTAGACAGAGTCGAGCCATTCTTGGTATATCAGAAACAAGAATATCGAAATTGAGGAACTCATTCCAAACAGGAGAAGGACCATTACAAGGCTTGGTGCTGTTGATTCCACAAAGGACTTCGTTGCCATGGTATATACCTGCACGAACTGTAACCTTAAATAAACACCCAAACAAGCATGTTTACTTGTTGTGATACTGAATAGAAGTTTTGTCATGTTAGATGGCAGAACAATACAACTGCTGTGCATGAGAAAGAATTCAATTCCTGTAAGAAAAAGATTTTATTGTTCTGCCATCTAACCACAGGCAGCCCAATCTGTATTATATAACATGACTGACATCACATGATATCTGATATAGATTTGAATTTTGCAAAGTCAAGAATCCTGAAAAAGCTAAGTGAGGAATACTTACTTTCATAGATTCTCCAGTGTTTACATTGAAGGCTGACACAATTTTGATTTTCAAGTTTGTATTAATACTCCATAATGATAGGCTTTCTTCACGAGGAGGGAGGGGTGGGGGTGGTCTGGTTATTGGATCGACAGACTCTTTCCCTGTTACACTTATATCTGTCACTTTTAAGGAATCTCTGTTTACAAGACACAGTGCTGGTCTTTCACATCTTGCTACGCAGTCTCTTATGTACTGAAATTTAAAACCATGAATCAAGAGATGTTATTCAAGGATCGAAATAATCTTGTCAAAACGAGTCCTTTACTTCTGGAGAACAAAAATAAGTTATAACTGTTCCTTGCAAAGAGCATTAAACTGAGGTATTTAAACTTACAGGGAAACATCGGTGGCGTAGCAGTTGCATCACCAATGCAATCTGGGTTCGATTCCAGGCTGGACATGGTGTCATGTGAGTAGAGTCCTTTGTTGGTAATCTCCTGTGCTTTGAGGGTTTTTCTGCTTTTCCTCCCTCCACAAAATTCCACTTCTATATTCCAATTCAATCATGGAGCAAGGGCCACAGGTTTGTTAGCCACTGGCTATTAAAGGAATATTTATTTATTATTATTTATCTTATTCATTCACCATCATTACCTGGTATTGAAGTAAAGCATAGTCTCCCAGGAGGTAACATTCTCTTCCTACAACCTTCAGCACAAAATCATTAAGGTTATCAGTCTCATGATGCCCTCCTCCCATGATTGCTCCCCTCTTCCTCAAAACAAGCAAGAGTAGCTCCTGAGGATAGGTGTCTGCAGAAACGTTAAACGCATGCATATCTTTCATAGATGCTCTGTTGTTTCTGATGGCTACGTTTACCAGGAATCTACGGTTTTCCATGAGATTTCTCTCTACAAATTTTGGAGCACTTTCACCCAAGTCCACTTGTGGAGGATAGGCGTACATGGCTCTTTCTTCCCATTCCAACTGTCTACGCTTATGAGCTACACCTTCTACAAATTCTCCATAACGTCGCCTAAACTCATCAATTTCTGCATTCTGCATTAGTTTGTATTCTTCAAGGTTTTTTCCTATGAGAACGCCAATCTTTGAGGTTAATAGCTTTTCTTCTCTGTCACCTTTCCGCTCAATCAGCTTCAACATGGGTCTGAATGGTTTTGCATCAACAAGCTGTCGATTCTCATCAACCAGTTCTTCCACTTTACCTTGCAAGTTTACACAAACAAAAACATAGCTACCCATGTCTCTTAGCAAGTTAGAAAGAGGAAAGCTGGTAGATTCTCGCCATAACTTGGTTTTAATCTCAGTAAGAGTTGCTTCAATCCTCACTTCAATCGGGATCAACACACCATTCGGCATCAAACAGTCGACGTTCACACTCGAAGAAGCGGCCATATTGGTCCACATATCTAGTCGACTAACTGGAGGCATCTTGGATGACCTATAGACGTTCACTAGTCAAGATCGTGGTGAGATCTCACAAGTTATTGTTCGATTTCATAATATCTTTGACGCCCTTCATTTGCTTCTTCCTTCAGTCATGGAAGATCGAAGCTTCCGCATCCCAGTCACGTGATTACACCACAGGAAGCCCGTCAGCACCTCTGACATTCAAGATGGCGGACTAAACTTCAAAAGTTGTTTAGCTAGTGTTTAAGTATCAAATATTCTTAACTGAAACACTTAACTAGTAGGTTAATAGCTGGATAACAAGTTACGTTACTATGGACGAAGAAGACCTTGAAGAAATGACAGCTCTTCGTGGTAATACATTAGAGATAACCAAGTTAGCAGACTCGAATGGGTGACTCTCGTAGTACAATTATTATCCTCTATTTATTGTATTTATGTATTTACTCGTATGTTTTTCTGGTGTTTAAAGACGCCTTACGTTGTTGCACTCCAACATTGATAGTTAATTAAACAATTTGTATGTACTATTTTCTAATAAATCTGTATAAATATGTTGCATCATTAGATTGAAGCTTATTTACTTATGTTCAATTTTCAGGAAACTCTAAGTATCTGATCTCTCAAGGTTCAGCAAGATCAGGTTTTGGTAGCTTTGGTCCATCACGACAAAAGCCTGCTCCTTCAAGGTCAAGGTCAGATGTTCCAAGTTCATGTAGCGTGAAGACCACACCACAGGCTGGTAACGACAGACATATTCCAAAAATAGAAGAATATAAATAAAATATTATTTATAATACAAGATTTCTTATGCCTCTCACTTCTGGGGCCTTGGGATCAACATAGTCATCCTAGGCTTGGGCGTAATGTTTTTTTACCATTTCAGACCATGTGTCATTCCCAAGATTATCATTTCTTTGTTTAACAGTTGCAATCGTTTACACATGAGAAGACACATGAATATGGATACGACTCAAACAAAGAATCGTATTCAAGGAAATGACACTTCGTTGGTCTGGAATGGGGAAAACACTATGCACAAGCCAAGGAGGTCTATTCCTGGACTCAGCATCAAATGCGAATATAGTTGGTCAGGTCTCTTCCTATATTCCAAGGCTTATCACTAGTATGTCTACCAATAGTCTCCTTCACAGTTCCCTGCACCATCTTGTAAGATAGCCGTGCCTTTGCATCAAAGCGAGACAAACGGTGAGCTTGCAATGACAGATGCATGTGAACAATTGTCTCTATCACTGCAAGCTCACCATTCGTCTTGCTTTGATGCAAAGGCATGGCTGCCTTTCAAGATGGCGCAGGGAACTTTGAAGGGGACTATTAGGTGGTAAAATAACTGCCATCTATAATTTTAACTTCATTTCATTAGAAGATAAATCAAGTGAGCAAAGAGAAGCATCAGACATGGCTGCTATGATGGGGTTTTCAGGATTTGGTAGGTCATTCATTGTTTTATATATTTCTGATATAACAGGACAAGGTAATACCCATTAACATACATACATACATACATACATACTTTATTCGTCCTCTATAAGGCTTTTCAGAATAAAGGGCCTAATTAATTACAATTAAAATAATACTATATATAATTATATAAGAAGCAAAAAGAAAAGATCAAAGAATAAAGTAAATAAATAAATAGATAAATAAATCGTACATTTAAATTACATTAAGGTTTTAGAAAATCTGAAATAAGATGTTGTTTTAATGTCCGTTTAAAGTCTTTCACGGTTGAGCTCAACTTAAGGGCAGAGTCTAGTGAATTCCACAATTTGACAGTTCTATAGTAAAATGATCTTTGTCCAGTAGTCGTTCTTAACATGCTATACATGCACCCATGTTTTAGGCAAAAAACAAGCTTTAAAGTTTAATGTAGAGGAGATGTTTGAAAAGGCTAGATCAACAGCTAAGCAAGTCAGTATGGCGGCAACTATCAAAGGTACCTTTATTCCTGTATAGCGATACTTCATGTTTACTAGTAAAACCATTGTGACCTTAATATTTCATTTTAGTTAAGTTGCTTCATGTCAACAGCCAATCAGTCTCTGGTTGGATTTCGCTGGTTTGCACATGAATAACAAAGGCTTATGCCACATGAGGTATCATTATTATGTAGACTTAGCTATGTAATTGGCATAGCAGGAAAAACAATTCCCTTTCACTACTGTAAGTCTCGCATGTCTGGTTGTTGGTTTGATTCCTGTCAATAGAGTTTGTTTGATGTGTTGTGCTCTTCCTTGAAGGGAAAATTTTTCTGTAAGTGCAGGGTTCTCCATTTTTCACCCTCCACAAATACCAATCAGATAAAAGTTTTTTGGTTAGATTATTAAATGTAGTGGAAATGAGTGTAGAGTGTATATCATATATAAAACAAAATAAACCATATTTATTAACATATTTCTCAGGGAGAATTGCATTTTTTTCCTGGAAATCCTTTTCTTTTCTATACTTTAATATCTTGGATATAAATATTTCAGAGTCTTCACAAGTTGATGATAATGATGAAGGTCCATCCGTCATGTTACCTCCATGGATGGAAAGAAAGGTCTGTTTTTGTCATATCCACCATTCATCTTTTAAAACTATTTATTAAACTAAGTTTATTCTGATGTATTTAGGAAGAAAAAGCATCAACAAGTAAACTAGAAACAAAGGATGATGATGATGATGATGAAGATGATGAAGATGATGATGATAAAGAAGTAAGGTTCCTCTAAGCTAAATAAATGTACCTACTACATTAAGTTACAAGCTTGACATTCTGGTAATGCTGGTTACTCTTTCAGGAAGTAGAAAACAGACTACCAATAAGCCATGAAGTTGTACTTCAACATGGATCAAAAACTGTAAGTACAAAGATTCAAGAATGATGTCAAAATATTATTTATTTATTATTTCCATGACAACAGCCATGGCCATGTGTGTTTACACTGTCTGTTAACTTCAGATTTCAGCCATTACCTTGGAGCCGTCTGGTTCTCGACTTTTAACGGGAAGCCATGACTATGAGGTGAGTAACTTTGTTGTGCAGGTTTGTGCGAGTACGTGATGTTCATCTTTTTCTCTCAGACCATTTCAGACCATGTGTCATTCCTTGGAGTACCATTTCTTGAATGTTATTTCATAATCTAATCTTATTCTCAAAAGAATGATGCATGGTCTGATATGGGAAAGCAAGAGTAAAGAAATCCATTGTAGCTATGATTACTAATTTAATTATCAGTCACTGATGATTGTGGCTGCTAATTAGGTAGTGTTAATAAGTTATCATTATTATTGGGGCAATAGATTAAATTCTGGGACTTTAATTCAATGGACGCTACACATCGAGCCTTCAGAACATTACAGCCATTTGAATGCCATCCAATCAAGTCAGCACAGTACAGTATTACTGGTGATTGTATTCTTCTTACATCTGGTAATGCACAGGTTAGTACTCCTGTTATAGTACTGTGGAGCACAGCAGTATTGTACTAGCCTCTCACCTCTGGAGCCTCTCACCTCTTTGCATCACATGTGAATAGCATTTGTTGGGTTTCTCCCTTGATTCTAGGGTTTTCCTTTAGTCTTCCTCCCTCCCATTACCTAACCAGCTAAATTCTATTTAAATCTGTGATAACAATTGCCCTGACTTTGATCAGCCCAGAGGTTGTTTCAGGGTATTGACTGTCTGTTCATTATCTGTCTGCATTATAGATGTCTTGTCCCATCTGTCCCTTTGCGTTAATCTCTCACTGTTCCTCTTCCATTTCTTTCTCACAATCCCATTCCCACTACCTTCTGGTATCCTCATTTTAGCTTCATAGTTCTTCTGTCTTCATTCTCCTGTATTGTTTTTATGAACAGGCTAAAGTTTTGGATAGAGATGGGTTTCAAGTACTGGAGTGTGTTAAGGGTGACCAGTATCTTGCAGACATGGCTAACACTAAGGTAATCACTGTCAAAAAACTATTCAAATCCATAAAACCGATAGGGAATATAGTGTGTGGTTGTGCTAGTAACATTGATGTTTTACCCTTGATGTCTTGGGCTACATTTCTGGACATGATATTCTTTTAGGGTCATGTTGCTACTCTTAACTGTGGACGATGGCACCCAAAAGTAAAGGAGGAATTTTTGACTTGCAGTGATGATGGGTATGTTTACATAATATCTGATAGAGGTGTTTGTTTTTAGAGGCGTTGTTAAAACTGCAGACATATTTAAGGACAAGAACAAAACATTGTTTTTACATGATTTCATTTAATTTCCCCAAGGAATTTCTATTGCTTGCCCTTTAACATGGCTGCCATGAAATCATTCTATATTCATTCATTGATACAGATTCTTATGAGTACTGTACTTTAGTTTATGATGAAAGTTGTGTTTAATGTTTTCTAGGACTTTGAGGCTGTGGGATGTTAATAATCACAACAAGAACAAAAAAGTTATCAAAACGAAAAACAAAATGGGTAAGATGAATTTCTAATAATATTTCATAATATCCCTCGTATCCCTTGCATGTATCTCAGAGAATAAAATATATGTAACCAGATAACAATGAATGTAATTTTGGTCAAGAATCAGTGAAAAGATATTCTTTTTTGTATTACAGGCAAGAAGACCATTCCATCTCATTGTTGCTACAGTAAGGATGGCAAATACATTGTTGCTGCTTGTCAGGTAAATCTTCTAGGGATTGAAATAAGCTGAGAACCCCTGACCCTCCCCTCCCCTCCCCTTCCCACCCCACCCTCCCTCATGTGTCTATTAAGGGGCAGTAATATCGGCTATAAAGAAGCTCTCTCTAATCTCTTCAACGAAGATAATCTATTATGCATTGGGTGGTAATACGAGCAACATTTGCTTGCAACTTACAACATAAACAAAGTTGTACGCTATTGTGGCCCATGTTACTGCACGTTGAAAGTGAATGTGTTTGCATGCTGTAATTTGCATATATTTTCCAGGATGGCTCCATTCAAGTCTGGGATACAAAGCGACCATTTGTAAGTAACATCTCAGTGGATTTCTTTACTATCTGTTATTATCATAACTAGACTCTGTAGGTATGAGTAGTAGTGATGGAACATAGGGGCGGGCAGGGATGGTAGAGAATGTCTTATGACACATGAATGGTATTTTTCTTCTATGTCATACGTGAACACCGAAAACAGAGGTTAAAGACCCAGACGTCACAACGTTTGTATTAGATTTTCATAATCAGGATAATTCTAGTTTATTATCAAAAGGGGTGCTCTAGGAATGCCTGTAAAAACATTACTAGACAAAGGTTAACGTAAGGTGATGAAGGAAACAAGAAGTGCAGGGTAGAGTGTTACTATCTTTACTCCCTCCCTCCCTCCCACGGGACAGATATTATGACGTTTTAGGTTTTTTGGAAGGCCTGCAGCAGATGTTCATCAGTAGCTTGACAAACATGAGGAAAACACTCAATACTACAGTCAACACTAGACCAAGCACCAGCATCACATCCAACATGTATATCTGATAGAAGGGTAGATCCAGGCTCCTGGGTTTGAGGTGCTTCAAGTCACCCACAGCGTGCACATATTCAACGAGTTCTGCTGCCTGTTGTACTGGAGATCGTGGGCTCGACTTCAAAACACGTGACACGAACAGCATTCGTTCTTTGTACCTGGGTTAGAAAATAATCAGTACTTCAGACATAAGCAATTGGTTTTAGTTAGTCGTAGAGTAACTGAAAAGCACACACTGGAAGTATGGGATGTGTGTACTTACAGCATTGACAGCATGAATCCAGTTCTTCTTCATCATTAGAACTTGAATAAGACTCCAGAAAAAAAGGGTTCCTTCCGGATGGCATGACTTTGTTTTAACTTACCTTTTCTCTTGGATAATTTGTTTTAAAAGTTTTGTCAGTCGTTCTGTGGAGATGGAATTCAAGGAGACAACCTCAGCCATGCCTGAGTCTTTAAGAATCTGTGCATTGTCGTGTTGATCCCCATAGAAAGGCATACAGAGCATTGGTATGCCATGGTAAGATGCTTCAGCCATGCTGTTAGCACCAGCATGAGTAAAGAACAACCTTGTCTTGTTATGTCCCAGCACATCATTCTGTGGTACCCACTTCATAACTTTAATATTCGATGCAAATTTACCTTTGAAGTTATCTGCAAAGAAAAACCAAACTCTGTTTGACTGGAAAGATATTAATAACTGGACCACTACCCTGATTTTAACTACACTGCTAATGTGCCGCCTTGGGTTGACCCCTGGACCAGCCATCATATGTGAGTAGAATTGCTTGTTGGTTCTCTCCGAGTTCTCCACAAAACAAGAGTCTTAATTCTAGTGATGCCAATCTTTTTGGTACCTTGTCAATTAGCTGGAATGTTCAGCCCCAAGACTCCAAGATGGTGTAAAAAGCCTCGCCACCCATCCACCCGGAAAATGTTCTGGCATTACACGAGTGATTTCCAATGAAATGGTGGAATACTCACCCAGATTTAGCTTCCACAAGACTTTCTGAGGCAATTTAGAGAAAGCTTCATTCATGATTTCAATCGCATCGTTACTTATCGTATCTAATATTGAACCAAAAGATACATATATAACACCATTGTCACCAGATCTCTCGAAAAACTCCTCTAGCTCGTTTGGAAGTAGCTTTGGTGGGCTGGGCATGAAGTTGCCAACTTCGCGAATATCTAAAGAGGCAAAAATCTCTTAGTTTTGTCTAACTTTAAAAGAGAAATAATTTGAGATAACGTGCTTTCTGATTGAAAAGTTTTGCAGCCAATCATATGTTGCGTTAGATTGAAGGTTCACTTACATGGTGGCAATGGCTGTGCGTAGTCAGTTACCAGGCTCACCGTCAATAAAATCATATCTACGGTTGCCATGGTTTCTCGGATACTTTTTTCTGGTTTGATCTTGTATTTTGCCTTTAGTTCTCCATAAGTTGGATAAAAACAGCCTTCGACGATGTAAAAACGATTTACGAGATAAGATCCAACATTTATAATCCTGTCCACAAGTCCCATGTTTTTTGGCCGGAAAGAATTGATCTGAGGTACGTAAGCTGGGTTAGAAGAATGACCGAACAGCACTATCGTTGGTGTACTTATACCACTCATTGATATCACAACGTGTGGGATACCAAACATATCTGCCACAAGAGAAGAACAAGGGTACAAAGAATCTCCGATCAAGACATCTGCTGTCTTTACTTCCTTCATCATGGCGTCATTGCTCAAAAACAGATCACAGTAGGTTTGTTGCTTTTTAAAAAGAAGAGATATTGTTTTTCTCATATTTGTTATCCCTCCTGATAAGGCTTTCACATGTTGTGCTCGTTTTTTTATTTCTTCTTCAGGAATTTCAAACGTCTTTACGTTTGATTTTCCAATGGCGTAACTGGCTTCTTCACCAACGAGAATAGAAACCTAAAAAAGAGTTTGAAATTCAGGAGTGTTAGAATTTACTCGATTCCCAGTAGTCGACTCCAAGATCTTTTTCTTCCTCCTCACAAAAAAAACCCTAGCTAATGAGACCATTTTCTCAAGGTTGCGTGCGCATCCAACTTGGCGGGCCAAGAAGATATATCTAAAGAGTAGAATAAACGATTTTAAATTTTATTCTCATTTTAAAAAATTTCATAGCAATAGACCAAATGCAAAACTCGTACCGATGTGAGGCTTAGTTGTGAACAAAGGGATCTGGCGTGATTCAAAGCAATCTGGCGTGATTCAAAGCAATCTGGCGTGATTCAAAAGTCACGAATCGTGTTCTGGTATCGTGCCCCATCAAGTTCCTTAAATTTGGATGCGCACGCAACCTAGAGAAAACGGTCTATTAATAATGGTTAGAGCTGTGCTCTAGACAGCTTCTGGGGTTACTGGGGTTAACATGGACTGCGAGGACCAGAGGACCTTCACATTCCCACTTGCAGTTCGACCCCGTTAAATTAGTACACCAATATATATGGTGGGGAAGGGGGGAGTAACACCTTTGATAGATATGACATGATATGAGCATGTTTTGGCTTTACTATAAAATTAATCCTTAGAAATAGTTTATTGACCTTGTAACTGAGTTATGTACTGTTTAATAAACGAGCAGGAGTGTTTTATCGGGTATAAAACACGAGGCGTAGCCGAGATTATTGAACGGCTTAAAAAACTCCTGATGTATGTTCTCATACTGTACCGAATTCTTTACGAAATGAACCAAGTTTGATAGAGAAAATCCAAGTTAAAGTTTATGCAAATGAAGACGAATCTATATCAGATATAAAACCTCCTTCATGGTCATGATTTCTATTGTGTTTCCTTCATGAATTATTGATGAGTTTTTTAAGAGATATATACACTTTTACTCTACATTATGTATTGCAACTTAGCGATGCAACCATTTAAACTATCATCTTATCAATGAAATTATAATTAATTATTGCTAGGGAAAACACAATAGAAATCAGTCACCCAGGAAAAAACTGTAAATTGAATACAGAATTGTCCTCATTGCATTAAACTTGGACATGGAGTTTCTCAATCAGACTCACTCCAATCTCAAAAACTTCAGTAGAGCATGAAAATATACTCATAGTCCTTTGATATGCAGAGTTTGAATCTATCACAAACGATAAATTATTCTATACTGAGATAGCATATGCTTTGATCGTGCAGTGTTTGCCGTTTGAAATGTGCTCATTTTCATCCCAAGAGATAATAATTATCAAGCAAAGTTAGACGTCATCAACTAGTAGACAGTCCTTGAAGATCATTTGACTTTATAATATTACCTCATGTCCGCGATCTTTGAGCTCATGTCCAAGCTTTTCCATAACGATGAAATGACTTCGACCAAACTGTGGCATCATGACGATCTTTGCTGTAAAACATCCATTGGTTGATAGAAGAAGCAATAAACACAGCGCTTTGACGTCCATCATTACTTGTGGTGCACTCCTCCTTTAATTTACATACTAAGTTTCTTCGTGTCACGCAAAGGGTGTCCCGATGAACTGCTTTTGTCACATAATCCTTTACCAAATAAGGTAATAAGTTCATGTTATAAACGACTCAGCAATGCATATATTGCATAGTAGTGTATTGTTTTATAGAACATGGATCGCAAATAAATGATCTCTAATTTAGTTTGAAGGGGATATGTTAAATGTCATAGTGTGTGTTTCTTTTGTTGAGGAAGCGTGAAACTTCCATCAGAAAAGTAATCACCCATAAAAAAACGCCGGTGTTTTCAATAGTTGAGCGTTTCTATACTAATTATATTGAATTAACATCACTGATGTTTGTTTTTCATAACCCACAGGTGAACACAACATTCATGAAGCGAGATGCGCACTCGTCTGGTAGCGAAACGTCTTGCATCGATTTTTCACACACTGGAAACGTCATGGTTTCTAGAGGAGGTACGTGCAAATACAGAACTGGAGGGAAGGGATAGTTTATTAGCACAGGGGGGCAAGAGGTTGGGGCGGGGGACAATACATAAGACTCTAGGGGGTGGGGAACGAAACATTAAAGCAGGAGGGTGGGGTGGAGGACAATACATTAGAGTAGGGGGTAGGGTGTGGGAAGAATCAGAGGGAGGTAAGAACTGCAAGAGTCTCTTTACTGTCAATATATTTTATAATATCATTACAGGCGATGATACAGTTAAATTATGGGATCTTAGGAATTTCAAAAACCCGGTTAACGTTGCTATTGGATTAGAAAATCATCACGCCCAGTAAGTAAAACAGTTATTCAAAACATTTCTTGTTCTTCTTGTGGATATCTGCTTGGATAAGAATGTTGTATTGATTTCTTTCGTATTTTTCCCCCCAGAACATCGTGTTATTTCAGCCCGGATAACAGGCTCATTGTTACTGGGACATCTGTAAGAAAAGGAGAGGTAGGTTACAATAAATCACTCAGAACAAAGTAAGTGTGACTATGAAACAATCAAGGTCACGGCACAGCACAGCATGACCGTACCGTGATTGTTTCATAGTCACACCATCAAAGTCACGGCACAGCACAGCATGACCGTACCGTAGAAGTGTTCACGGTACGGCGGTAGGACAGTACACCTTTTGCTGTTCATTAACAGAAAATGTACATTCATTTGTGCCAATAGTTGTATCAATAACGTGTAATGTACTTTCATCAACACCACAAGTAACATCATTAGCGCGGATCAACTTTCAGTAACGACAATTGAATATGCGTGTACATTCATAGGCATCAATGGACAATCAATAGCGCGTTTGTACATTCATATGCGCGAAATGTTTCTAAATGTTTATTCGAATCATGCAAATGTTTGTCGAACCACGCTATAGAATATAACGTTGACCCTCATGATTGTCCAAACGCGTTATAGATTGTCAATGATTATGCTAATAGCACTAATGAATTTTCACTTTTGGGTAAGTGATTGTCCATAAATGCAATTGTTTGTCATTTGGTGTCAGTTGAAGTTGAATTTCGCGCACAAGAAAATACATTTCGCGCATATGAATGTACAAACGCGCTATTGATTGTCCATTGATGCCTATGAATGTACACGCATATTCAATTGTCGTTATTGAAAGTTGATCCGCGCTAATGATGTTACTTGTGGTGTTGATGAAAGTACATTACACGTTATTGATACAACTATTGGCACAAATGAATGTACATTTTCTGTTAATGAACGGCAAAAGGTGTAATGCATTATGACTGTATAGTATATAATGAGCATTTCATTGGCTTATTGTGCCAGGAATAGTGATAACTAGTTCATTTGTTTCCTGTGTGTTCGTCTTTAATCAGGGAGATGGTAAACTTGTGTTCTTAAACAAAGATACTTTACAACCAGAATATCAGTTCAAAGTAGGAGATTCGGTAAGTCAGTGTTAACCTGTTTTAGTTCAGCACCAAACCTCTCTCGCTCCAAATCGTTTGGTCTCTTCTCTTTCTTTAGGTTGATAGCCACTGACCAGTTTTTTCTGTTTTTACTATTTAGAGTGTAGTGAGTTCGTTATGGCATTCTCGTTTGAACCAAATTGTTGTAGGCACCAGTACAGGCACGGTCAAAGTCTATTTTGATCCAGAAAAGAGCAACAAGTAAGTCGAAGTCTAACATTGGGCTTCCTGTGGCAAAACAAACAAAGCAAAGACTGGAAAGTTGGACACAGGAAGCCCAGTTGGCTAGTGTCACGTGGTATTGCAGCTGATGTGAAAAGAACAATACATTCTTCCCCGCGTAGCCTCGCACGATCAGCGTCTACATGCGGCCGTGTTATCAAGGTCTATGATAACGATGTTTTTGTTTCCTAGGGGAGCCAAGTTGTGTGTGGGTAAAGTAAGACGTCAAAAAGTACAGCGAGACATGCCACTGCCTGATCATATCATCACTCGTGAGTATGATCACGTGATCAGTGTCGGCCATCTTGGATGACACCGGTCACATTTGACAAACACATTTTTGCATTGTTAATACGTTCGCGTCTGCATATAGTCCTGCACATAATCACTGTCCGAATATTGAATGACACCGATGACGTTTTCCAAACCAATCTTTTGTATTATTAACAAGTTCGTGTCTTCATATTTCTGCGCGGTAGTGATCATGTTGTTTATTTGCAGCTCATGCGCTTCCCATTTATCGCCAATCACAACCAAGAAACATGAAAAAAGTCAAAGAAAAACAAAGAAAGGATCCTCTGATGTCGAACAGACCAGAACTACCCGTTACTGGACCAGGTACATACTTACAAGCATTGGGTTTATTAAAGAAATAGATAGCTTGGGCACGTGTTACGTGTAGTTATATGGCATCAGTGGGGATTGGCATTACACAAATTAGTAGGAATTAGTGTGCAATGTGTTCTCATAAAGCATGCGCTTTAAACCAATCAGGACGCAAGTTTTGTATTATTTTTTATATTATTACATATTATATTTTATATTATATAAAAACAAGTTTAGAAACCACCAACTAGATGTATTTTTCTACGTTCCACTTTTTCAATTTAAGTGTTTGTTTTTTTTCAAGGCGTGCGGTTTGGGCAAAAAATAAACAGTAGAAATTGCCCATTTCAAGGGCGGATCCAGGGGGGCAAAGGGGGGCTGAAGCCCCACTTCAACAGAAAAAAAAACAAAGCAAAACTGAAGAATTATATGCTTTTTTATTGTTTTCGGTTGTGTTGACGGATGAAACTCAATTAGCCCCCCCTAAACTCAATTAGCCCCCCCCCCTTAAATTTTGGCTGGATCCGCCTTTGCAAGCTGGATCCGGTGGTTCGATAAAGCCCAGCGAGCCTAGTGATGTGTTAATTTCCATTTTTTATTATCAAAAAAGCGGGGCTGTCAATCGCACTATTCGCAACATCCATCAGATTAGAGAAGTTTATTCAGTATGGGATACGAAAAAGTGATGGATCCTCGAATGTTGTTTTTTTCTCCAGGTAAGGGTGGTCGGATCACATCTGGTATGTCTCTATCTGCTTTTGTGGTCAAAAATATCGCTCTGGAGAAAGCAGATGACTCACATCCCCGAGAAGCAATTCTCAAGCACGCTGAGGTATGTTATATTTAGGATATATTTCAATGACAAAGACTTTCAAATATTCGAAATGTCTCAGTTATACTCGGGAATAACTAATGACTAATAACTTATAACTAATAATAACTCCCTTGAGTATTATATCTTTAATTACTATAGTCAAGAGATGTATACTTGAATTTTATAGGCAGCAAAATCAGACCCTTACTGGGTATCACCAGCTTATGACAAGTAAGTCTATTCTATGTTAGTAATCATGTTATTCTTCACTCTTTTCCGGGAGAAAACTTGGGCCAACTCTGAAGCAGATTCACTGCCGTCATGGATCGCAAAAAGAACATCACACGACCCTAAAAATGCTTCAATAACCCAAACTGAATTCGAGAGTATTATAAGGACGGTTCAATAACACTATTGGAATTCGAGAGTAGTCAGGACGGTTTTTATAATTTCAGAACGCAACCAATACCTATTTTCCAAGAACCGGAAGAAGACGATGACGAAGACGATGAAGAGAGTAGCAACAAGAAGATTAGATTGATATAGACAACAATGTTTGTCTTGGAATCCGCTGACCGTTATTATTGCGCGCTATATTTTTAGTGAGTCTTGGAAAAGCTGTTGCTTGATTGGTGGATGGAATGGCTTCAGCCTGGATTGACTTGCTGTGCAGAACACTAAATACCCGGAGTATTGAACGTTTAGCAGATAGAGCCGGCCATAAACTGTTACCTTAAGAAGATAACTTGCCTACCGTTGACTTGCGTAACTTAATAAAAAGTTTCCTATTGCAATGCAAATCGTATTACATATATTTATAAAGGGCATACAACGACAACTTCACTTCCTACAAGAATTGTTGGCAACCTTGGGGTTTCCAAAACGTCTAATATGTTTTTGTAGCTTGGCTATTGTCTCGGAGCGCCAGTGATCATGACAAATCATTAATCAATCATAACATAACATTTTAATACATTAATAAACATATTTTAACCACAAGTGTAGATTTAAAGCTGTAAAACCTCTCTTACATTGATATATTTATCCATTCACTCATTAACAGTACCCATTTGACGTACACATATTTACAATTTCAAAACATTCGCGTACCCGCTTACACCCAAGTACCCATTTGACCCCACCCAACCAACACCTGCATCTACCTGTTCATTTATCTACCTATGTACCCTGTACCCATCCAACATTCACCCATCCACTTCACTTCCATCTACCTATTCACTGCCTACATACCCATTTGACTCGCACCCATTGGAACCATTCTACAGGCACCCATAAATATATCCTCCTCTATATACCCCATTTAACTTGCACCCTTCAAACACATACACCTATCAATCATTCCATCCACCCATATAGCCATCCTAATATCCTTTCACCTTCGCATGCATAAACCTATTCCTATCCTACTACCGCACTCCTGACGAAAAAAGTATGTTTATTTACGTACATGGGCCTCCTGTATTGTTATGTAGCGGAGTGGAGCCTAGGTTTGCTGGTTATTTCGCTGACCAGCATAACAGTGGGCGCAATCCACGTGAAAAGATACAAGGTTTTTGTCAGGAGAAACGACCGAAAAAAATGAATGGAAAAAGCTACAAAGAAGCTATTAATGACGTTAAAAATGATAAATATACCAAGAAACATTCTCGTTTTGGGTCATATTTACTGGCTTTACGTCCATGGTCGTTTTCTGCGTCGTTAATTCCCGTTGTTCTCGGAGCGTTGCTGGGGTGGAAGACAACCGGCGAGTTAAACATCCTTCTGACTTTAGTCACTACTGTTGCAGTCCTCTGTGTTCATGCTTCCGGCAATCTCGTCAATACATACTATGATTATCTACGAGGTGTAGATAGTAAGGTTTCAGACGACAGGACGCTTGTAGATCACATCTTGACTCCAGATGAGGTAGTTCGTGTTGGTGCTTTGACTTATGTTGTAGCAAGCTTTTGTTTTCTGGTCGTTGTGACTTTATCACCCGCCAAGATGGAACATTTGGCTCTCTTGTTCTTTGGTGGACTTTCAGGATCTTTTCTTTACACTGGTGGTATTGGTTTGAAGTACTACGCCCTTGGGGATATCGTTATTCTTATAACCTTTGGACCTTTAGCTGTGCTGTTTTCCTATATGATCCAGTGTGGTCAGTTTGCTAGCTTTCCTCTATACTATGCTATACCACTGGCACTAAACACTGAAGCCATCCTACACAGTAATAACACCAGAGACATGGACAATGACGAAAAGGCTGGCGCAGTGACTCTGACGATACTAGTTGGTAAACATGCATCTTATGCTGTTTACTGTTTGTTGTTGTTTACGCCTTATGTCATCTGTGTTGTTTGGGGTGTCAACATCTCAGTTCGGTACTGCCTGCCACTGCTGACCATAGGTTTTGCATTCAGACTAGAGAAAGAATTCAGAGATGGTAAACTTGCTTCTTTACCAAAGAGAACTGCTAAACTTAATTTTTTCTTTGGGCTTCTGTATCTCATTAGCTTTGTCATAGCTCCACGACTACCACACATAAGGAAATTATAACTATTCACCTTTAGGAACAGAGTAAAGAGAAAAAAATTTTTAAACATCACTTAACTGTAAATAGTTCATTAAGACCCCCAATTGAATTGTAACAAATTCTGCTATACGCAATGAGTGGAATATTTTGTGTACTTAAAAGACATTGCTTGCTTCCTGCAAAGCCGAAAAAATAGATTTGTGCCAAAAAATACCATGCTCTTGTAAAAAAAAGAGAAGCTGCAATTAAATTAGCCTTACAGTGACAAAATTGAATTAAAGTTTCTGCTTGAACACACAGCAGACTGTTAATGCAATTCACTTGAGGCATCAAGTGATATGCAAATATACACTAGTTCACGGACGGATGATCGGTTGTCAAGCAAAGCCAATTCTTAACTAAGGAGCATTTTTCTACTTTTCCGATCAAAATCATGAAAAATAAATACTAAACATTCATATTTAAACTAAAAGAGGCTGTTTCCTGGTATTTTTGTTTGGTTTAGGCTATTTATAAAAAATATCCCAAAAAGTCACTTAGGCCATTTTCATTTTCATCCCTTCAATTGCCTTTCGTTAAAGGCTATAAATGTATACATTTCAAGCATTTGTAAATACTTCTTTATAGGAGCTTGGTAATTATATATATATCAATAAATAGTTTGTTATAATGTTAAAGATCATTCTAATAAATGTACATTATGAATCCTGTAGTTATTTAGAAAGTTATTTTGTAGATCAATGAGGGGAAATTCAATAAGATGTAAAAAATAAATAAAGATTTTTTATTTTTCCTTTCCCTGCAAATAAAAAGTTCAGTTGATATCAAATGCATTATGTACAGAACTGTACATCTGAAAAGATCTGGTTTCAGATGGCCAGTTTTTTCCTATAACATATGCATGTCAGATAATATTACATCACACGAATGATTTCTAGTAATTGAAAAGTTTATTGTATTGAATAATCCATACCTACTAATTAATCTGCATGGTTATTTGGTATATCCGCCAATCAAAATAATGACAAGAAGCTAAAAATTTGATTGACAGATATACCAAGACCTGCAATCCAGAATAGTGGCTAATACACCAATACCACAATCATTGTTCTACCTCCCTAGTTACAAGCTAAAATGTGTTTCTAATATACTGCATGGAACTGACACTGTTGAAAATTGTTAATGTCTGTCTTAGAATCACTGCATTCTAATTATGAAGGTACATTAAGGAAAAATCAATAATTTAAAAAATCTTAGGAATTCAAGTTCGTAGGTCAGACATTCTGTATTCCATATTGGGAAAACTATCCATTGTTTGGGTGGACACAAGCATAGCTGGGATCGGTCTATTATCCTAGTAAATGAGTAAAAAGATGTATAAATAGGACTCCATAATTATTCAGCTAAATATAATTTTCCATTTTATTCTAACGTCAACTCACAATATTCCAACCAGGACCTGATATAAATACATAATAATGAAAGTAAAGAGAAAAGGGAAAAACTTCAAAAATGTCAAGACCCAAGTACCCATGGGTGGGGAGGGTGAGGAGAGTATATTATATGACCCTCTTGTTATGGCAGACCATGTAGATCATAGGAAGTATATAGTTCTTCTGTAGCATCATATACAGGACGAATAGCATCAACTGCATCTTTTAACAGTTTCTTTGCTTCTTCATTGCCAACATCAGCTGGAGATGCCTTCTTAATCATGTCACCAACACTAGCCAGTGTGTACATCGCAAGTAAAGCAGCCTTTCTGATCAACCATGGATGATACTTAGCCAGTGTTTCGTTATACGACTCAGACGCTAACGTAGATGAGCTGTCGTTCTCGCAAGATTCACTCAGTCGCTTCATGAAGAGCATGGTAAAAGCCAGAGCTCGATGAAGCCTTAGTAATGTTCGTGAACCGGATAAAGGTTTAGTTTGGGCATCTGTCAATTTATTTTCAACTTCATAATCAAACATGCACTTCACATTTTCGTATTTATCACCACTTTGATTTGTTCTGTGATGCTGAAGAATTCCTATTTTATCCCTGACATCAGAGGTTATAAATCCAAACACGGATCCAAGGGAGTCAAAGAAGATACACAGCTCATCATATCCTCGGACGTACTCATCCAGACAAATGCTTTCATCTTGCCTCGCCTTCATAAAAGCATCAACCACCACATCTAGGCGAAAACTGCGCTCACACATGACTTACACCAATCAAGGGCAAAAAAACTACTCGTGATAGGCCAGGAATGTTTGATTTTTAAATTTTAAACGATTTAGTAAAGTACTTTTGGTTCCACGGAAGTGATTTTAATCGAATGACCTACTCATTAAATATTGATTTATTCATGGTCTGCAATATCACAACAAACAAATGCGCCAAGTTCTCTTGCGCACGTATTATCAGATATACCCGCTGGTTATCTGTCAGAAGACGTTCCAAAAATAGAAACTAAAATGCTCTAATATTATCCTTTAATACTGTGTTATTATTAGATTAGCTGACCAACAGAATGCCCAATATCAGTGTAGTACCATTAGGTAAGTGTCGATGGAGAGATATATCGAGACTTCTTTGCTCGTGTGCGAGTACGCATTTGATTTGTAACATTTTATTTATTCTAATAATAATATTAATGTTGATTTTCTGCTTTAATTACAAGTGCATTTCAGTGCGTAAACATCCTCTCTCTCTGATGTTCATAATTATACTGTTATATATTTATATTTACCATGGCTGGCTCACAGTAATATTATTTGTCAATGTTTTTCTTTCCATGTGTCCTCTCATCACTACAGGCGCAGGTCAGGGTAAGTACCTGTATTTACATATTATATTATAAGGTGGCTCTATTACGAAGGGGTTGGGGGGGGACCATGTCCTCTGTCTGAATCACTTGTCCATGGCTCACATGTCGCCTTTTCAAGGCCATATGTCGGTTGTTGAAATTTACCCCTAACTATATTTTAAATCATTGTTAATGCAGATATACAATTCTTATTTCAAACATAAAAGCAAGGAATATTATAGTCATTGATCCAAAAGCAGAGAGTCTGCAATTATGTAGTCACATATGGACAGACAGACAGACACCTAGATCATACCTCTAACACAAGCAGTCAGTCAATCACAGTATATAACAGGAAGATAGTTGGACCCATATATGTATAGGGAGATAAGTGCTTTTTCTGTTGAATTTAATTCAACTGTCTGTTGTTTTATTTTTGGATTCAGATGTTGGGAGAAGTTGTATTTTGGTCAGTATTGGCGGCAAGAATATCATGTTGGACTGTGGTATGCACATGGGGTACAATGATGAGGTGAGTTACAATTTCTTATTTTACTTCTAATATGCTTTTATTACCTACTATTTTCCCATCTCAAATCGCATGTCATTTCCTTGATAATTATTTCTTTCTTTAACAATAATTATACTACATGTCATTCCCTTGAGTATTATTTTTTATTATCAGTAATGTTTTCATCTCAAATCATCATGTCATTTTCTATAGTCTTATTTCTTCATACAATATAATTCATTGTTTTCAGAGGCGATTCCCAGATTTTTCATACATAACAAGATCAGGTCAACTAACCCAGCATCTTGACTGTGTCTTAATAAGGTTAGAAAATCCTTAACAGGTTTTAAAAAGAACACTACTGTTATCCTCTTCTGAAAAATTATAGTAATGTTTCAATCTATACTTTTTCTTAGTCATTTTCACCTTGATCACTGTGGAGCTTTGCCATACTTTTCTGAGATGGTTGGTTATGATGGTCCAATCTACATGTCACATCCAACCAAAGCTATATGTCCTATCTTATTGGTACGTCAAAGCAATATATTACAAAACATGTTGTCAGTCTTTTAGTAGTGTCACTTGACATTGTTGATTCACCAACAGGAAGATTACAGAAAAATTACAGTTGAAAGAAAAGGTGAAACAAACTTCTTTACATCACAGGTAATCAATTAAATTACTTTTGTAAGATATCAAATTAAAAAAAAAACAGAGTACAATCTAAAAATAAGATTATTGACGGGCTTATACAAGCGGAAGATGCTAGAGTGATCTAACTGCAATTAAATTAAGATGATGTTAATGTAATTAAATCTTTATTATACTTGCAGATGATCAAGGACTGCATGAAGAAAGTGATACCAATAAACCTACACCAATCCATCAAGGTATATACAGTACAGCATATATAATAACTCCTTATCTCTCCTCTTCCCTCTTCCCTTTTCCCTCTTCTCTCTTCCCTCTTCCCTCTTCCCTCTCCCCCTTCCCCTTCCCTCTTCCATCTCTCAACTCCCTCTCAAGGCCACTGTGGGAATGATTACAAACCAGCTCAATATCTATATTCAAACTATTTGAAGGTAGATGATGAGTTAGAGATCAAGGCATATTACGCTGGCCATGTTCTTGGTGCTGTCATGTTCCACATGAAAGTCGGCACAGAATCAGTGGTCTACACTGTGAGTTTGTTATAATATTATTTCATCATCCATTTTAGTAAGTTAATAAAATCTCTAATGAAAATTTATTTTATTTTTGAAAGGGTGACTACAACATGACTCCAGACAGACATCTTGGGTAAATGATTACACACATATTATTTAGTAATAATCTTTCACTAACTGTACCCACTATTGATTGCTAGAACCTTTCACTATTGAAGAGTTTAGGGCGTAATAAGTGTGGCTGTCTTTGTCTTGCAGCTCTGCATGGATCGATAAATGCAGACCAGATATCTTGATCACTGAGTCAACTTATGCTACAACTATTAGAGACTCTAAAAGGTAAAAAAACTTATCTATTCTTAGGGTGCATGTGACGTCATAGCCACCATGTTGGTTGACCTTGAAAAAAATATTTGTTTTTGGTGTCTTTTGTCATGTCAACCAACATGGTGGCCTTGTGTCTTGTTCTTTCATTCTCATGGAAGGGATGGACGCTTCCAGTAACCCCATGGTTTTTATCTTTTAACAGGTGTCGAGAACGTGACTTCTTAAAAAAGGTCCATGAATGTATTGACAAAGGAGGAAAAGTAAGTCAGAATCAAGTTCTATCATCTACTTTACAAGTCTTCAGGAAACGTTGAGAGAACAAGACACTGCTGGGAAATTAGTACACCCACCCACCCACCCCACTCAGAAAATTCAAAACAAGTGAATTGTGAAATCAGTTGAATCCCCACTCCTCTCTCTAATCAATGGAATTAGCACTACCTACCCAACCCCCACAATATTCTCTTTGGACTCAGTGACCATAATCCTGATATTTGTAGGTTCTCATACCAGTATTTGCTTTGGGAAGAGCACAGGAACTGTGTATTTTACTTGAGACATACTGGTAAGGACTTATGACAGCCATGATGTTGTACCTTGTGATCATCATGTTGTCATGAAGGAAAGATATGTTTTATAGTTCACTTAGAGCTTCAAATGTTTCCTTTCAAGATGTCTAGCATATGCTAACAGTTAACTATTTTGTTTTCCTACACAGGGAACGAATGAATCTTAAAGCTCCAATTTATTTTTCAACTGGGCTCACTGAAAAGGTAAAGCCTTGGAAAGCCTCCCTCTCTGAACCCGTCTTGACGATGGCAGGAAATAGAGCATTCAGTACCCACTTCCCTGCAGCATAATATTCCCAATGCAGTTAAATTTGGGGAGCAAAACCATGGAAGCCTAACCTCTTAAGAAATATCATTCATCATATATTGCCTTCCAAATCTAGCTGCACTGAAAACGGGGTCTGTGGAATATGGACATTTCTCATTCAGTTTTGATGTTGTTATTCATCCCAGGCCAATCACTACTACAAGCTGTTTATCACCTGGACAAACCAAAAAATCAAAAACACTTTTATCAAGAGAAACATGTTTGAGTTTGAGCACATTAAGGTAAAAAGCAGAGAGAATAATGGGATGCAATCCACTTGGGCATAATGTTTTCCCATTTCAGACTACATGTATGTCGCCATTCCCTAGAGTATCATTTTTTTGTTTAATGGCTGTGCTGAGAAGTCACATGAAAATGCTACCCTCAAAAAAAGAGTCTTTTTATCAAGGGATTGACATGTGGTCTGTAATGGAAAAACATGGGTCCATTTGTAGCATCCTTTATTCCATAACTTGATTTTTCTTTATTGATTTGTTTAAGAAAAAGAATTCACGTGACAATCTTTTGTTTATCTGTGTTACAGCCATTTGATCGTTCATATATTGATCAACCTGGACCTATGGTAAGATGCTTGTTTCTAGTTTTTCTCTCCAAGTTTTCATCCCTCTGCAAAACCATACATGCTAAGTTTTAATTTTAGTTGGGCATTACTGAGCATTTTATTTCTTTTTTTCAGGTTGTTTTTGCTACACCTGGAATGTTACATGCAGGACTTTCTCTGCAGATTTTCAAAAAATGGGCCTCAAATGACAACAACATGGTATATATTATCAATTCATGGAGAGGGATTGGAATATTCCTGGATAAGATATAAGTTATATACAGTCATGTAATATTATTTCAGGTTGTTATACCAGGATATTGTGTGGCTGGTACCGTTGGTCATAAAGTACTGGCTGGACAGAAAAAGATTGAGTTGGACAAAAAAAATGTGGTACGTACAGCTGTACTATGGTATAAGCCATATCACTATTTTTTCATGTATTATGCTCAGTTTTTAAATGGAATCTTTCTTTGTTGAATAGATAGATGTCAAGCTATCAGTGCAGTATATGTCTTTTAGTGCTCATGCTGATGCTTCTGGGATTATGCAGTTGATTCGCCAGGTGAAGAAACTCTTAGCTGTCATAGGAAAACCTCTTTTCGCTTCCCTCTCTCATTCCTTTCTTCCGTCCCTTCTTTCATCCCTCTTCCCCTCCCTTTCTCCTTCCTTCCTTTCCGCTATTTCTCCCTCCCCTCCTTTCTTCTGTCCATCCATCCCTCCCTACTTCCATCCCACCATTCCTCCTTCCTTCCATCCCTCCTTCCACCCATCCCTCCCCCTCCCCACCTTCCTTCCATCCCTTCCTCTCTCCTTCCATCCCACCATTTCTTCTTCCTTCCATCCCTCCTTCCATTCCTCCTTTCCCTCCCTCCCCTTTCTTGTTTCGTGTTTCGCATAAATTTGAGATGGTCGTGATCATTTCTCATTTTATTTTTATATTTTTCTTCAAAGGCTGAGCCAAAGAATGTCATTTTGGTTCATGGAGAAGCAGGAAAAATGGACTTTTTACGACAGAAAATAATGCAAGAATTTAGTAAGTAAATAATTTTTTTCATCATTACATGACCACCAATATTATCATCTTTGTAATCACTATCATCATTCTCAACATCATCATCACTATCATTGTTGGACATTAAGCCAATTATCAAAGGCCTTTACACAAGTCTACCCTCTTCTGTCCCACAATGCATCACTTCATATTACCTTACAATATTTTGCACGCTAGACATACAGTGTTACAAACCAGCCAATGGAGAAACAGTCTACGTCACCACTGAACCCTGTATAACTGTTGATATGGCACTTAGTCTGCTGAAGAGAAAAATAGATGCCATCTCTGCTTCAGGTTGGTCTTACCTCCTCTGGTGTGAAGTTTAGATTTATTAATTTATATCGTAACAGATATAATAAACTAAAGCCATATTTAAGAAGGGGCATCTAGGATCAACCTTCCTATCTCTGTTGCTCAGGGTTAGCCCTATCACATTCACGTTCCAGTGAAGTTGCAGTAAAAGGAAGATGCGCATTCTTTACTTTACCATTGGTATTTGTGAATATTTTGACACTGAATTAATCAGTATGTAATCAAGAAACACAGCAGTATTTCAAGGTCTATTTATTCTACTATTTACGTGTGTTTTTATGTCTGTATAGATATTAAAAGAGCCAAATTAACACCTAATAACAACCATCTACCACTGCAAGGCGTTCTGGTCATGAAGGACACGGTAAGATATCCTACGTACTATCACCATTCTTACTGTAGTTAGTGTTTGACTATCTTTCTTTCTTGCATCAGTCGTTTCGTTTACTGGAATCAGAAGAAGCCATGAAAGAGCTAGGCCTTACTCAGCATCAACTACGATTCACTTCTACTGTTACCATGGAGATATCTGAACCTAGTAACGTGATATTGGAAAGGTTACATACTCATCTTGAAAGGTAATGCATCAGCTGGGTGCAGGGTTTAATCTTATTGGGTCGTTATGGACGAACATTGAAAGTGAGATCATCTTAGCCAGGCCTATTCTCAAACCTGGGAAAAAGGTTGATAATAACTTTATATAGTATTTTTATAGGCTATTGCCCAACTATACCATACAAAGAATCACCGGTGGATGTCTGTCTATCGACTCTGTACTATTAAAGGTAACCATCGAAACTGTGACGAAAACCACTTCATCCCCATCCTCACCTAATCTTATTATATTTGTACCTTAGAAGTGCATCCAGGAGTGAATTTGGTTTTAGGCTAGAGAGATTTTAAATTTCTTTCATCAAGGAGACTTGAGAGTAAGAGAAACTGTAGAAAAACTCTCTTTCTCTCCTACTTTTTTCGTTTCATTCACATCTATTCAGGGCTCCAAATGATAGCAAATTTTTCAACGAAAGGATGACCCTGAAGTTTAGTGAAGTGAAGGTTTCATTCATTTCATACCTGCTATTTCGTTTTTTATTCCCAGTTAAGCGACAGTGCATCTTCAGATGATCGTGGAACATCTTCGACTAGTTCCTGTAGCTTACTCGTCTCCTGGTCATTCCAGGTAAATCTTGATTGATGCCTCGGTTACATGGTGCAGCTGTTGTGCAGGGGCATTTGCAGCAGCGTTGCAGGTCATGTTCACACCATGGTACTTGTTGCACGCTTCGTTGCAAAAGTATATCTCGATTCTATTTTAATTGTTCAGAGCAACAGTTAGAGAGTTTGTGCTGGGTCTTAACGTGCCAATTATTTTTAGCCGTGTAAGGAATATAGTTAGATACAGTTTAATTTGCTGTTCAACAGGATGAAGAGCTTGGGAGTCACATGCTGTCTTTACTGCGAAATCGCAAAGACATCTTAACTTCACAGACTCCAATGGAAGTAAGG
This sequence comes from Actinia tenebrosa, assembly GCF_029948245.1. NCBI lineage: Eukaryota > Metazoa > Cnidaria > Anthozoa > Actiniaria > Actiniidae > Actinia > Actinia tenebrosa. Next base: position 11,348,859 of record NW_028292574.1, on the reverse strand, counting down.
CCTTCATTGACTAGATATTGATGTTGTACGGGTCTTCTTTCCAAGATATAATGGATGCGGGCTGGATGACCTCGTACTGCATAGGATTATGGTACAGAGTTGAAAGACAAGGGATCAACTGCCTTTGATCTAAACCCCATCATGCATAGGTCGCGCCTCTATTGCATTGTCAATGAACAGTAGACTTTCACATCTCTTCGAGGCTTTTATTTGCAATAACTGTGATCATGTACTATTCCGCTCTACAGAATCCACTTTACACTTGACTTTAAAACTTGGTAGATTTATAAAAGGATCTCCAAATTTGTTACATTTAGCTGAAAATCAGGATAGATTTTGATTTGTTTTGATTGCGCCTTCTTTTCTCTAATATTCTTTTCCTCCGGTTTTCTTCCGTCCGCAAAACACAACATGCTAAAGTGCAATTCCATCTGTGAGTTAGCCATTCCCTGACATAGGATGTTTCGGGCTGTAGTAAAATACATTGATTTTATTTCCCCACTTTCTGTGTTTTGTCATTGAGTTCAAACCTTCAGTTCAATCTACTATACGAGAAATGTAAAAATTTAGCAAACAAAGCCAAATGTCCATGCTCTATATTCTTCAATTGTTGCGATACAGATTGTGTAAAATCCAGAGGACACTGACTTTGTGACTATTATCGAGAGCTCCTTTTAGTCGCTTATTAAACTGCTTGACTGCCTCATCTTCAGACACCTCGAGGTTCAAGGTTTTTCTGAGGTAACCAATGTCACTGGGTGTGCGTAGTTCGGGTATCCCAGCAGATAACATCATTACAAAAAGATTGATCAGCAGTGAACCCTTGCGACGAAGAATCAGGAACGCTTGCTCACAAATTCCTCTGAAACTGAACACAATAACAGATGATTAGATTTAATTATTTTGAGTTATGAGCTCCAGTTCTTTTCCTGCTTGAAATAAGAGTGTACCAGACTAAACAAATTCACTTGCCCTTGACCAATACTATCTCTCTGGCGGACATGTCATGCTTTAGTTAAAAAATGTGAGTTGTTGTAAGAGCAAAACAAGCATCAGCTCAGGACCTTCAGTCTTCGTTAAAAACACTTGCATTCAAAGGGATCAGTGCTCCTTCAAGGTTAATACATCATCCACTCTGCTTTCACTGACAAAAAAGATAAATATAGAGTTTCTTACTATTGAAATTCTTCAGTGTCCTCGGGTTTGCGGTCTGTTCTTCCTTTAGTTATCACGTGGACAAAATGATCCGTCAAGACGAAAGGAACTCTCTCTCGACGAATACCAAATTTCTTTTTGAAGTTACCAAGAAAATGACCAAAGTCAATGTGGAAGAGCTTAAAGTCAGAAAGTAAGAAAAAATGAAATAATACACTGTATCGGCACTACTTGAAGTACTGGTTTGATTGTTACCTGTCCTGTCTTGGACACCATAATGTTATCACTGTGTCTGTCACCCACTCCCAGTACATACGTAGCTACACAATACCCAGCACATGACATCGTGAACCTACGTATTGCTTCATTCAAACTAAAAAAAAAAAAAGAAATCAAGTCAAAATCATCTTCAACTGGCCAATAGGGAAGCACCAGTGGCGTGCGCTGCTAATGCGCCGCCTCTCAGCGATGCAACCCAAGTTCAAGTCCTGCCTGTTGGTTCTCTCCTGTGCTTCAAGGGTTTTCCAGGTTCTCCGGTTTTCCTCCCTCCTCAAAAATCAACTACTAAATTCTAATTCGATCTTTGGGCTTTCACCTAGTTTGGAGCCTAGCTCTGTTGTGATTGTCCCATGCTGTGATACAACAGCTAAAGCTAGTAGAATAGCAGATAACAAGAGATTGTTTTCTTACTCGTCTTTTTCCCCGTGCCAAGTATTTAACCAATCCAAGATACAACACTTGTTAAGAGCACCAGATATTGCTCCTTGTCGTGTTTGAATCTTGGCTATAGTTTCTGCATTATCAACCACCTGGATCATACCAACTTTATCCCCAGTACATAAACATCCATAAGGAATCATGCTAAACAGAAAATACAAGCAAAATATTGTAAAAATTATAACAACAAATGATTGTCTACTGAGAACACCAGCAGACCACTGACGAAAGGGGACTGTCAGTCTGCGACAACATGGACAGCCTTGCGGCTTACCTATCTTTAAGCCCAACCTGGTTTTGTTGCCGGGTAGAGAAAAGAAAAGGTTGGAATACAAAGAAAGAGCAGCGAGTATGACTTACTCTAGATCTAGTCCTTCTTGCTTCCACAGTCGATCCATGATCCTTATCAGCTGTAAGGTCAACATGTCTTGACGCAGATCTAAAGTAGAAAGAGAGAGGTAGATAAGCTAATGTCTTGTTAAATAAATATCTTGATTAACGTCACACTCACCATCCCCACTCTTGAAGATTATCTTCACAGGGTTTGCTAGTTCATCATGGTTTTCAAAATCAAGCCACAACGGCTTCATCTTGGAATCCATAAACTTACACTTGTCCACCCTGAAAGTTTAAAACGTTTAATATGTTTAAAATTATCTTAGGATGTGGTTTGTTACTACCACATAGTCATAAGGGCACACTGCAGGGCGTTCAACACAGTACTTTGAATAGCATACACAGGAAAGCAAACACCTAGTGAAAGAACTTTTTCAATTATTTTGAAATGTAAAATTTAAAACAAATTTTGTGTGACTGTAAAAACATTTGTACAGTACAGTGACATACATGTACTTTATCTAATGGAGTAACAAGATAGAAGAAACCATCGAGCACGTCATGATTCAACTCACCTCAATCTTCTGAGTTTGTAGGTTGGATCAAGAGGAGATATTAGTTTGGAAAGAGCTTCCTGGTAGGTCTTATGTTGCAAGCATTCTCTCATTGTCTGCAAACCTTTCTCTCTTTTACTACTGTCCACATTGTACAGCAAACTGGAGATGGTTTTGAGCTTCTTTAGTGCTTCAATCTGAAAGAAAAACAATTGCAACCAATTTTCTTGAAATTTCAACCTTCCATAAAGAGTCATTACCTTATGATTTGAACTATTTCGACATTGTAAGAAACCATGTTGCCAAAACATGTTCTTTTTTCTTAGTTTTTTGATACAATATCTTCACAGCATCTTTAATAGTGAAACACCAACAAACCTGTTTTTGCAAGCTCTTTATGTGATCAGGAGCTCCTCTCAGATATGCCTCCAGCATCAAACCAAATCTTACAGACACTTCAGGATTGTGCATCTCAGCTCTTAACAGCCAAAACAGAGAGTGGCCTAATACTTGATTGTTGAGTGCTCGCTTGAGGATAAACATTGCTAAGTCACAGTCCAAATATGACTCAAATTTAAGAACCTGAATGAAGACGCAGAATATGAATGGAGATATTTACGACAGCAAACACTTGAAACAAATTATAGTCGAGCACACAGTCTTAGCTTCTGAGATATTCTTGCTAAAGTTTTGAGTTTGTAGAGCATAGCAACAGTAACTAAGGGGAATTGGAGCCATAAATTACACTTTGATTCCAGGACTTGGGATGAATCAGCAATGTTTCAATGTGATTGGCTCAAGTTTCTTATTTGAAATCATTGATTTCAACTTAGCCAAGATCAGGGTTTTAGAAATTAACTTATAGGCATTAATTACTCGAATTTCTCCCCTCCACTAGACTCAACTGGCAGGTCAGAATTTATGGGAAATAAAACATAGCTGAATGATATATCATTACCTGGACTAGTTGTAACAAATATTGACCAAGATCACCATCACTGAAAAGACAAAACAAATATTTAATCTGTTGTTATTCTGCGATTGCGATATGGATGACCAAGAGCAGTTACAATACATACCTCATATTCTCGAGGCATCTCACAGCAAATTCTCTGACTTTCTGGTCAGCATAATTACAATCTAGGATCTCCAGAGCTTGCTCAGGATCAAGAGGTTCCCAAGTCTGTAAGAGCACTTGCATCTGTGAATTCAAAAAGACAGAACAAATAAATAAAATAAATCTCTTTATTTAAGTGTCTAGTTCTAGCGCTTTCACACTAATTGGAGACACTTTTCGCTCACACACACTACCACTACATTTAATATTCTATGCACACAACATTGCTCAATTCACATGTTATTTTTTATGGAGGGAGGAAACCAGAGAACCTGGAGAAAACCCTCGTAGCATAGGACAGAACAACACATCAAAAACGAACTCAATTTACATGTGGCGATCGCAGGGCTCCAACCAGCAACCCGACCCGTTGGACTCACAGTGGTGAAAGATGATGTGTTAGCCTTGTACGCCACCCATAATCACAATCACATCCTAGTAAAATTACAAAATCACACAAAGGCAGCCAAAAGAAGGGGGGAGACAATCTTTGACTTAATGTTAGTACCTGTGCTACATCTTCCTTGCAGTTCCACTTCAAACAGCTCAGTAATTTCCCCAGTGCATGTGGATAGTCCTCTCGGCATTTCATTCTATGGTACCAAATAATAAAATGTATATCAAATATTTAAAGATGTGTGATTAGATTAATATGTTACATTTAAGTTATGTGAAAGCCTCTTCTTCGTAATTTTAGTCAATTTCATTTGTTTTGATGTCATTACCTTAGCAACCAGACAAAATCCTTATCTTGCTCAAGGATTGGATCAAGTGGCTCTCTATCGATAATCTGCCGCAACTTTCGTAATTCACTTTCAGAAAATGATTTCTAGAAATTATCAAATTTTAAAAAATCAGCTGATAGAATAAAGTAGGTTTCTTGATCTATTTTATTCATAGATTCAATTTATAAAAATAATGGCTTCTAGAAATAATTTGTCCAAAAAAAAGACAAAAGAATGATATGATAAAGACACGTATACTATTTGGAGGGATGAGGGGAAGAGTTATTTACACTCCTTGGGCACTCAATATCCTTGATAAATAAGTTAGTTTTGTTTTCTTAATTTTTATGTTTTATCTTGCTTTTTCCTTTGGATCATCCTTTGCCTCATATCAACTCTACTTTTCTTCTAATTCCCTCTTTTACTCCAAGGAAGGGCTAATGTCCAAAACTTAAGTACACTTATATCTTCCACACACACTGTTTAGGTTTCATTCTTATTCACTTGTTACGAGATTAACATATTAATAGGTTTAACTTACGTAAATGTCATCATGGGTGTGATCTGCTGCCATATCCACAATCTAGAATCACATTAGTGCATATTAATAGTGAGATTACTATTTATGCTGACATTGTATTAATCTATGGCTATGTATTGATAGAGGCAAACCTTGGAAAACTCACAGCTAGAGTTATGGCACTACATCGCACCCGCTAGTCTCCTACTCAGCTGCTATAAGTGTCGTCACGCAATGCTCACTTCCCTAAGTAGGGAGTAAGCATTGCGTGACAAACCTAATAACGGCTGCGTAGGAGACTACGCACCCACAAAACGATTTAAAATTATATAATTTTACTTCTCAAATAATCTTTTTATTGGAAATATTCTTAGAACTAAACTTCAATTTAGCGATTCCTGAAAAAGCTTTGGGATGATCAAAGGCTGGGCAGGCACAGGGTCTTGGAAAAGACCCTTGAATCAAGATAATCAGTTCATATGTGGTGCGAAGTCCTGAAAATGAACCAAAGACCCCAGAGATGTCATACCACTATTGCTGTTGTAATATGATTAAGGAAACGTTTTTGAAATTTACCTCATGATATGGGGGGTAAACTACTGTATTCGCATAGCGCTGAAACTCAATCAGGAGAACAGGTGACATATTGGTGTTGATATGGCACACCACTGTACCAATAGGGTTCAGTTGCTCAGCTATTGTTTCAGTTACTGGCCACGTCACAAGGGTAAGTGGTCCTTGCCGAAGTTGGCCACGAAAGTCAAACAAGGTTGTGTTGACCCAAGCCAAAGGAATGGAATCCTGAAATAGTGAATAAAGTAAGTGGCAATCTGTACCACTTCTAATTTTACAAATGAATAATTAATTGGAATGTATATTTCTAGAAACTATGAGCTGCAGATTTACTTAGGTAATGGAAAAATGTGGATGCCTTGTGCACAACCAACTAGTACACTGAAAGGTAGGTAACTGTTGCTTTAATATTAAATTGCAGTGATAATCAAACATAATATGGTATTGTTAAACAGTCATCTATACATCAAGCTCTTCTTTACCTTGGTTTTGTTTCTGCTCTTGGTATCATACACCCCATATAACACTAGACAGAGTCGAGCCATTCTTGGTATATCAGAAACAAGAATATCAAAATTGAGGAACTCACTCCAAACTGGAGAAGGACCGTTACAAAGCTTGGAGTTGTTGATTCCACAAAGAACTTGGTGACCATGGTATATACCTGCACGAACTGCAACCTTAAATAAACACCCAAACAAGCATGTTTACTGTGAAGCACAGGTGGGATAGCAGTGAGAGCACTTGCCTTTCACTAAGATGACCCGGGTTGGATTCCCTGATAGGCATCATATGCGACTAAAAATGTTGTCTGTTGGTTCTCTACTGTTTTGAGGGTCTTTCTCCTGGTTCTCCAGTTTTTCCTCCGTTGCAAAAATGAATTTCTAAATTCCAATGGGAATCCAGTAGAAAAAGAGTCACTCTGTGGATGCACTGTTTATTCCTTTTTGTTGTTGTTGTCTCTTTAAATACAAGCTTGCAAAAAGCTAATTATGGTATGGGATACTTACTTTTATAGATTCTCCAGTGTTTACGTTGAAGGCTGACACAATTTTGATTTTCAAGCTTGTATTAATACTCCATAATGATAGGCTTTCTTCACGAGGGGGGAGGGGTGGGGGTGGTCTGGTAACTGGATCAACAGTCTGTTTCCCTGTTACGCTTATATCTGTCACTTTCAAGGAATCTCTCTTTACAAGACACAGTACTGGTCTTTCACATCTCGTTATGCAGTCTTGTATGTACTGAAATTTAAACCAGGAAATATAATAATACACTAATCTACACAAACAATTCAAGGAAAAATATAATCTTGTTAAAATAATGTACATAACTTAATAATTTTTTTCTTGTATTATTTTTCAGTTTTATGGTTCATTACCTTCACTGTTTTCCAATCTCTCTTGAGACATAACATGGCAAACAGTCATTGATAATTTTACAATTCATAATGAATGTATTCCTAAAAGATTTTCTAATATCTGGAAAGAAAGGTTTTATGGAAAAGCCCTTTTAAGGAGAAAATTCAGACCTGAGATATTTTTTAATAAGAAATCATAAAATTCCTTAAGAACTCTTATTTTGATGACACACTTCGTTGACCACCCATCAATGATTAGCTATCATTATTGCTGTGCCTTAATATATTGATTCTGGGATGTGATAACTGCTGTCAAATGACGTTGTATCACAGGCATCCATGGGACTATTTTCCTCCACAGCTAGGACAGAAACTAGTGATGGCTGTGGAGCGGACTACCATGGGACCAATTTCAGCCAAAAGGCTTTTTTCATTTGAATTTTTTTTCAAAAATCATGTTGCTCTCAGCTCATGGCCTCCCTTTTGACAGCAATAACATCTTGAATCAATCTATTGATTCCACATTACAAATGACACAGCTCTTGTGGACATCACCATCATTACCTGGTATTGAAGTAAAGTATAGTCACCCAGGAGGTAACATTCTCTTCCTAGAACCTTCAGCACAAAATCATTAAGGTTATCAGTCTCATGATGCCCTCCTCCCATGATTGCTCCCCTCTTCCTCAAAACAAGCAAGAGTAGCTCCTGAGGGTAGATGTCTGCTGACACGTTAAACGCATGCATATCTTTCATAGATGCTCTGTCGCTCCTGATGGCTACGTTCACCAGGAATCTACGGTTTTCCATGAGATTTCTCTCTACAAATTTTGGAGCACTTTCACCCAAGTCCACTTGAGGGGGATAGGCGTACATGGCTCTTTCTTCCCATTCCAACTGTCTACGCTCACGGGCTATGCCTTCTACAAATTCTCCATAACGTCGCCTAAACTCATCGACTTCTGCATTCTTCATTTGTTCATATTCTTCAAGGTTTTTTCCTATGAGAACGCTGATCTTTGAAGCTAATAACTTTTCTTCTTTTTCACCTTTCCGCTCAATCAGCTTCAACATGGGTCTGAAAGGTCTTGCATCAACAAGCTGTCGATTCTCATCAACCAGTTCTTCCACTTTACCTTGCAAGTTTACACAAACAAAAACATAGCTACCCATGTCTCTTAACAGGTTAGAAAGAGGAAAGCTGGTAGATTCTCGCCATAATTTGGTTTTAATCTCAGTGAGAGTTGCTTCAATCCTCACTTCAATCGGGATCAACACACCATTCGGCATCAAACAGTCGACGTTCACAATCGAACAAGCGGCCATATCGGCCCACATATCTAGTCGACTAACTGGAGGCATCTTGGATGACCTATAGACGTTCACTAGTCAAGATCGTGGTGAGATCTCACAAGTTATTGTTCGATTTCATAATATGTTTGACGCTCTTGATCTACCAAAGCTTCCGCATCATCACCGTCACACCTTGACTGTTTACGTGGTCATGCACAAAAACCATGCGTAACAAAGCGATGGGGAACCATCACATTTTACCTTATATATATGTCATATTCTATCAAATGACAACGACTCCATAGTTTTATGATCTTCAAAAATTAAGCAGTGTATCAATACTTGTACAACTCGTACAGCTCCCGGTATAAGTGTAAAACCTCAAGCTTGTGAAAACGCAACCTTGGAGATTACGTAGCTTGATACGCCTTCCTTTATCAACAAGTCGACCTCGACTTTAAGGTATGTTCAAATGTATTCCTTTTCATGTTTTCCTTCTCTTTTAAACGAGTAAGAGACTGTAAACATTTAGCAAACGTTTGTTGTTCACTTTGTTCCTGCAGCCGCCATATCTAAAATACGTCACCACAGGGAACCCAATCACAATATTCATACACAAATCCTTTTCCCATCATGCCTTTCGCTTCTAACATTTCGCGCCACACGATTTTGGGACGCTAGCTTTCTTCATCCCGTCTAGTACACTGAAGCAACGAAAATACACGCTGTTGGTAGCAACTTGTAAGTTTATTCGTTTAGTTAGCTATAATGACGATAATTGTTATTCAAAGTATTCTTTCAAAACTAAAAATTATAAATAGGGCCCGCGAAACGACGCCGGAAAATGGTCGTCGGGATCCGGGTGGGGGAAACCGTATAAACACTGTTTTATTTAAGTTACATTTTAAAATATCTTCTATTTTAAGTTTATTAAATGATATATGATTATTCTACCTAAAACACTTCACGCATGCGTTGACATACTAGCGTATGAGACCAGTGTAAGATTGGTCTGTGGGCCTGCGTTATCTCTAGTCAGCGCTTCGAAGCGAATGGAATGCACATGCCCTGAGAATTAGATTTGTTTATATATGATTATTATCTTTTATTATTTATTATTATTTATTTATGACAACTTTGTTTGCGAAAAATAACACAAGAGTCAAAAATCACAAAATGGCTGTTAGCAGAGAAGACCTGAATCCTCATCGTGTGAACTCATGTAAAGCTTATTCCCTATTAACCAAAAACTATTCAACAACTAGATTATTACCGTTATATAAAAAGCTTAGTAAGTACAGTACGCCAAACACTATGCCTACAATAGACGTCTTTTGAGGTAGGACCAACACTTCTTGGTCGTAGGACGGAATGGCTAACATTGCAAGTGGCAGACATAGAAGTGGAAAGAAGAAGTACTTGGACGCGTAAATACCAAGGATTGATGTCACTATGTGAGGACTTAGAAGAAGAAGTGGAAACACCGTCATTGCAATATGGTTGCCTAGCAATACGGCTAGTGTACCAGCGCCTCTTTCTTTGTCAGATTTGATTGAGCGAATGTTCTGGCTGAAAAATACAACAACAAGAGTTCAAGTTTGATTAAGATTACAGCTCCGCAAAAAATCAATGATTTCTTCTGGTCCTGCTGCAGTATTCCTGCTTATGCTGTAGTGATGTCCCCACTATTACAAAAGCCGGAGTTGTCCCACTAATAAAGGCTTTCCTTTTGCATTTTTTCTGCTCAGGGGAAATGGTTAGTATTCCTACTAAGTGGACTCCTATAAGATGATCAACCATCTGGATGGACTTTCCAACAGATGATGTGTTTTGGGTCGTTCACTATACACATAGGTGTATTTAGCCGACAAGAAATAGACCCATTTGTCTTTTTCCCTCTCAAAAATGGCTCTATGGTAGAGCCATTTTTGAGAGGGAAAAAGAATTGGTAGAGCCATTTTTGAGAGGGAAAAAGACAAATGGGTCTATTTCTTGTCGGCTAAATACACCTATCCATAATCAAGTATGCTTAACCTCTAAAACTGTAAATATCTTAATGGTGGCATGAATAACTTGAGCAAACTTTCCATTAAAAGATTCACGCCTCAGTGACCTTGATTTTAATTATACTAACGCTATAAAGGAGTCTTTGCTGGAGGGAGCCAATTATCTTTGACAGCAGGCGCTGCTGAGCAGACGATTGATATGGTCACTAGTACTGATACGATACCACCATCAGTAAATAACAAGTCTAGATACTAATATAAATGTTCACTACTATTAAATATGATTTTTCCATCCAGCCACGAGTTATTATTGAATTCCTTTCGCGCCAGCTCTTAATTGATATTCAGTAATCGATATTGCGTGTCGTGGAACGAACCTGATACTTATAGATTTTTAACACAATATTAAAAAAAAAACACTAAAAGATTCTAATGTGTTATTACCTGTGGAGTAGACATTCAGTATTTAGTGCCAGAGGTAGAGAATAAAGCGCCAGTAGTTGTATAGAGAGCTCAGCGGTCAGCGGTCAGCATGGCGGCAAGACGTGTATTTTTGAGCTCCGCCATTTTATTACTTCTCTTGGGATTTTCGTTGTCTTTTGAACTTTCTGATCAAATTTCTGATTACCAGAAGTTCGGAGTGTCGTTTATTATTAACCATGGCTTGCTTATCAGTGGAAGGACGGCTTATTTTCTTGCTGGTTACGATTATTTGACAAGACCACGTGGAAGAAAGTACTTTTCTACTCGAATTTGCCGTTATCCCAATGCTCAAATTACTTTTAATTTGAATAGACTTGCTACTAGTGGTGATATCAACCCTAATCCAGGGCCTATCTTCTCAGGGAACAGTACTAATACCTCGTGTTCTGTTTGTATGAAGACTGTGGCCAAGACTCATCGAGCAATTGAATGTGACTTATGTTTCAAGTGGTGTCACATCAAATGTGGCGGCGTCTCACCTACTGAATATAGAAACCTGCAAAATACCCTAAATTTTGCTTGGACATGCCCTACATGTATATTGGATCTACAGTCGTTACCGTTTGCTAATATCAGCAATTTGGAGCTCTACGATTTAAACCTCAATGATTCTATTCATTCTGGTTCTCTTCTCAATGATAGTCGCGAAGCCGAGGCTAATAGCCTCCGGGACTTTCTCCAGCCCTACGAAAGGAACTTTAAACTAGCACACTTGAATGTGAATAGTATAGCTGGATTTAAGTTTCACGTTATTAAGACTTGGTTGCTATCTCGACTTTTCGACGTCCTGGTATTAACAGAGACTAAAATTGATGAGTCGTTCCCTGACTCTCAGTTTGCTGTCGAAGGCTACAGATTCATGAGATGTGATAGATCTATTCGTGGTGGTGGCGTTATGATTTTCTGGCGCTCTAGTATTGTTTTTCATCATATCCAGATGCCTACCTTAAACAAACTTGAGGCCACTTCAATTAAATTAAAGATAGGCAAGAAATGGCTCTTGGTGATTGGTGCATATCGACCACCCAGTATCACCTCAGCTGTATGGTTTAATGAGCTATTCAGCTTACTAGACTCTGCTTCATCAATGTGTGATGACCTCATTCTACTTGGTGACCTAAATTGTAATTTAATGGATCCAGATGTCAGTGGCCGTGACCTTGTGGACTTATGTGATATATTTAATCTGGACTGTTTGATTGACAAACCCACACGGATTAGTCAATCATCACAAACTCTCATTGATGTAATCCTCACTAGTAACAGGAGAAGGTTTCTATCGTCTGGAGTTTTTGAACCACATCTCAGTGACCATTCATTGGTTTACACCATTATGAGAACATTTTCCAATTATCATAGATCAAGGAAAGTTACTTATAGGAACTTCAAAGTTTATAATAAAGATGAACTCTTAGAAGACCTTGCCTTAACACCCTTTCATGTTATCTCCGTATTTGATGATGTGTCTGACCAGGCCTGGGCCTTTAGTAAATTATTTACTGATGTCATAGATACTCATGCTCCAATTAAGCAGTTCCATCTCAGGGGTGGCCATGTGCCTTACCTGACTCCTCAGTGGCGAAAAGCTATTCGACACAGAAACCGATTATGGCGTAAATATAGACGTGATCCCAGCCCTACTAACTGGAATCTGTACAAGAAGCAAAGAAATTTGTGCACTTCACTTAGACGGAAGTCAATTGCAAGTTATTTTCATCTGAAAGCAGATCGATGTTCTTCTAAGCCTAAAGATTTTTGGAAATTCTTTGGTTCTCTTTTCCATTCTAAGAAAGGACAAGCTAATGACATTGTTCTACAAGAAAATAATGACTTTATCACTGATAAGTCTACTATTGCAAAATTATTTAATGATTATTTCACTAGTATTTGTGAGAATTTCCCTTTGCCTAGCAATGAAGTATATGGTACGGGTTTTTCAAACCATCCCAGTATCTGCACTATAAATAATTGTATGTTAGGAGTTAATAATCAGAATAATCAGTTTAGCTTTCATACCACTTGTGCTTCTACTATTACTGATATAGTGCTTTCTCTTTCTTCATCAAAGTCGTCAGGTTATGATAACATTCCTATTCGCCTAGTTAAAGATAGTATTCCTGTTATTTCTCGAGTTATCTCTAATTTATTTAATTATGCTATTATGACATGTACTTTCCCTACTTGTTGGAAGTTGGGTCAGGTCACACCTATATATAAAAAGGGCATTGAATATTCGAAGGGTAACTATCGACCCATTACTACCTTAGCTGCCTTTGGTAATATCTTTGAACGAGTCATTGCAGGTCAGTTAAATAATTTCTTTTGTGACAAGCTGTCCCAGTTTTTGTCAGCTTATCGTAAGCATTATAGCTGCGAGACTACTTTGCTTAATTTATTAGAAGAGTTTAGGAGTGGTCTGGACAAGCAGCATTTTGCATCTATTATTGGTATTGATTTGTCCAAGGCATTTGACAGCTTGCCACATGACTTACTTCTAGCTAAACTTGCTGCTTATGGTTTATCCTTTAATAGTTGTTCACTTATAGGGAATTATCTTACGGATCGTTTTCAGAGAGTTAAATTGGGTGACCAGTTTTCTGATTGGAGCCCACTTATCAGAGGAATTCCTCAAGGGTCTGTATTAGGCCCTCTCCTCTTCAATATTTTCCTCAATGATTTGTTATTATCTGAGCTTCAGTCTAAGGTTAGTTCATATGCTGATGATACCCAGATCTTTGATGTTGGTAATGATGTTTCTCTGCTACATAGGCATCTGCAGTCTGATCTTCTCACTGCTCATTCGTGGTTCTGCTCCAACGGCCTCATGATGAATCCTGATAAATGTACTACCATGTGGCTAGGCAAGAGCAAGGGCATAAACACACCTTGTTTTTCCATTGGTAGTGAGGTGGTCAGTCTTGCAGATGATGTCAAGTTACTAGGTGTAACTATCGATAGAGATTTAAAATTCAGCAAACACATTACAGAGATAGCACGGAAGGTTGGCAAGCAAATTCAAGTCTTACAAAGACATAAGAAACTAATTAATACTGATGCCAAAGTCAAATTATATAATGCCTATTTTTTACCTCATTTAGATTATTGTTCTATTGTATGGCATCATTGCGGGAGAGGTAATTCAACCAAATTAGAAAAACTTAATGAACGCGCTTTGCGTTTTATTTATAATGATCATAAAAGCACATATGAGGAATTATTGTTGCGTATTAATCATCCTACTTTGTATAATAGGAGAATGCACAATATTTTAATATTAGTATTTAAGGCTCTGCACGGACTGGTTCCTGAATATATTTCTAAGTTATTTACACTACGTAATTGTAGCATTAATTTACGGAGTGATAACATTCTTATAGTACCTAGAGTAAACACCACTAGTTATGGTCTTCATTCCTTGGCTTATCAGGGTAGTAAGTTATGGAATTCTCTTCCAAACAACATGAGATTGTTGCACGAATTAAGTAAATTTAAATCGGAAATTTCCAAAGTCAAATTTGATATTGACTGTTGTACCTTTTGTAGAGGATAATTCTATTTTAATTTTATTTTACATATATACATATATTTATTTCATTGTTTACATCCATATTTTTATATTAGCATCATGTAATTTTAATTTTTAGTTTAGGTTATTTATAACTTGGAGATATTAGCATGTACTTGCTATCTTGTAATTCAAGTATAAATAAAGTTATTGTATTGTATTGTATCTGGTTGGTCCAACCTGAACAGCGTAAGCAAACATGACACACAAAGGCCCATAGATGGCGCTCACTGCTAACTCCCCTAAAGCCAGGTTCTTCAAGTAGTTGCCAAACAAAACAGAGCTCAGAAAACCGACTACAAAAAGAATCAACTCCTGCCAAAGATTTGCTCCAGAGAATACCAGAAGAAACGCAAATGTAGGGATGACAATACAATAAGAAACAACAGCACAACGAGCTGATTCTTGTATTATTAAATAACGCTCAATGGCAGATGAGTAAAAACGTCTGGTTCTTGCTTCGTAGTAAGAACTAACAAAGTTTCCCGCTGCGTGAGTACCGATGATCACTAAACCACACAGCACTAAGATGAATGGATCGAACTTGTTGCTTGACTTCCAAGCAAGGAGTGTGCCAAGCATTACAGGAAGAACACACGATGGTAAAGTCCATGGATTCAATGATCTGACACGAACTTCAAATACTGATAGATATCTCTTGTTGTCTGCCATATTGTTTGGTATAAGAGGACTGTTGATGGTGATTAAATCGATCAGAATGACAACGAAAACGTGCAGCTCTATTGGATTGACGACGAGTATAAACCTGTTACCGGTTGAGTGACCACCAACACGCATGCAGTATAGTATTTAGCATATTTGACCTGTCTGCTACATGACTGAAGATTGACGATCCCATTTTAATGGTACAACTGCATTATTTATTGCATGTCACCACACAACCAACGAGTAGTTTTAAACCATTTCTAGTCGTTATTTTACAGCACAAAAAAGACATCAATTTTTTCTGGTGTTAAAATGTTGTCGCCAACACTAGATACACCTACTTGCAAGAACGTTGTCATACGATACTAGAACATTAGTAATTTAGTGAGAAAGGAATACATTAAAAGACAAAAGAAAAAGTTCAGCTTCAATGATCTTCTTTTGTTTTTTAATATAATTCCTATCCCACTAAATCACTGTTCTAATTTCGTATGACAACGTTATTGCAAGTAAGTGTATGTTAAGAGGCCCCCTTTCTTCGCATGAGATGATGTCACGCAACTAAAAAATAAAACCCTCCGGTGGATCATCGTCACGCCTTGTTTATCTGTCTGTACTGTGCTGCTGCATTAGTCGATTCTAGCGATTCTTATGCCGAGTTTACGACTGCAGACTTTTTTTCCGCGCTTGTGTGTAAATAAGCAAACAAGAGGCGATATTGAATGAATTGTTGCAAAAGGCTATGGTGTGCTTAAGTATTGCACATTTTTGAATGGTAATGCACAAAATGAATGGTAATGATTCGTATTGGCACCGGTCGACCTTTCAGAACTGTCAGGTTGGAAGACACTGAACAACATTACCATCCACTTTGCTGGAAACAACGAAATTAGCACTTTCAGTTCTTACTGCATGCAGCAGCAGTAAGGGGGACTCGCGATCCATGCCGTATATTTGCGGGTTTTACCCGGGAAATTACGAACGCGGGTACAGCAGATTTACGGGATTTCCCGCGAAAAGTCCCTTACTGCTGCTCTGTTGGGTACCGCAAACGAAGTATAAAATACTTCGTATATAATGGATACCATCAAAAGTATCAAGAACAAGACTGTGCGCAAACTCAGAACCCAGGTTCTGGACAGGTTAGACGCAGACTTTGCCTTTACGACATTTATGGAAGGTAATACGGATGAGACTATGACACAGGAAAGAGCAGAACAGATAATCGACCTAATGCCCGAAGGTAATTACCGTTTGGAGTTGACCTTTATAAAGTATCTGGACGGGGAATGGATTATTGAAAGGGGCCGCAATCCCATTAGAGCGTCTGGTAAAAAGAACCTGTTCGTCTTAAGTAAGGCTACCAACCCGGGAGCATTAGAAGGAATTGACATGTTATTCTATGAGGTTGCTTACCCTGTTACAGTGGTAATTTACGGGGCGTATGAAATGCCCACGCCAGATGTAAAGAAGTTACAACCAATGCGACATCCTGGTAATTGTGTTGGTAAGTTAGTCCGGGAATTCTTTGAAGATGCTTCCCGTGGTGGTAAGTTAACCTTAAAGCGCCGAGAAGCCATTCGAAAGTGGGAGCATTCTACCCGCAAGACTGGAGGAACCATAGCCAATATTAAGAAGTTGGAAGTGGCATTAGAGCGGCGCATACACGTCAAAGATATCACAGACGGGTTTATTTACTCTGGGACTCACAAATATGGAGGTAGAGGAGCTCCTATTGTTATCTACCAACATAATGGGCACGCTTGGCGGGAACTAAGGTTTCCTAAGAAGGTTAAGACCTCAGTCTACAAAGTATCTCCGTTAGCAGACTTGGTTCATGAGAATTCCATCTGGTTAATGGACGCAGAAGGTAGGCAATTTATGACACAAGACGGTACTTTGTATAGACCCGAAATGGAACAGCTGAAGATAGACAGCGTTTGTGAAGACCTGGGTGAAGATTTTCCCGAAGTATTAAGTTCTCGTTCCCTGGACTTCTTAGCCGCAAAGAAGCGTAATGGCTGGAAGCCGACTCCTAGCGACCTTCCAATTCCAAAAGCCTGCATAGAACATGGTCACGGAGGTCTTTGGAATATGGAATACGACGAGGACGAGTATGTCTCGCTGGATATGAAACATTGTTACCCTGCGTCTTTCAAAGGCCTAGGAGATTGTAAAGAGTATTATGACCGTTACGGACATCCGGGCAGCCAATTCTTTAGGGTAGCTTTGGATGGTACGTACGATGCCCCAGCGACAGGATTCGTTAGATTGACCAGCTGGAAGCTAAAGGAGGGATTACATCCCATAATTTACGCGTGGTATGGGAAGCATCTGCAAGAAAAGGAATGGATCCCTGTGCCGCTATTAAAGTTCCTTGAAGAACGGAAACTCCTTACGTACGCTGCTCATGAGGCAATATTATGTCGCCGGGAGTTTACCAAATGGTTGCCAGAAGACAATGCTACCGCCCGCATAGTTATTGGTAAGTTCACTCAGGGCGCAAAGGAAGGGGAGAAGCACATGCAACGCCGCTTAATCACAGATAAAGGAGAATTAAGCTTCCTCGTGCAACGAGCTCACGACCAAGGTTCAATGGTGTCAGTAGAGAAGTGGGATCATTTCACAGATTCCCTGCAACAATGGAATGCCTTGTGTTACTATCAAGACCACAGACCGCAGTATTACCATCTGCGTGCTAGCATGTTAGCTTACGCCCACATTAATCTCTTAGCGATGTTGCTGCGGTTTGACAAGGAAGACATTCCAAGAGTAGCTACTGACTCTTTGTACGTCAAACCTGCAGTGCTCGAAAAGATGCAAGAGTTCTACACCGACGACGAATTAGCAGAAAGCGGGCAATGGAGGGTCAAGGACGAAGAGATAAAGGCCTGGCGAGCAAGAGTAACCTACGACGGTAATCATGCTAAAGGAACGGTAACCCCGACTGAGGAACCATTACCAAGTGTCACAGACCCCATTTCTTACCACCGCTTCTCTTATCTTTACGGAACAGGAGGCAGTGGTAAGACTACCAGAGTCCTGCAACTATTCCCTAAAGTAACCGCATTAACTCCTACACATCGTTTAGAACGCGAACTCACCGCTATGGGCTTTGAAGCACAAACTTACCATAGTTTCTTTCGTTGGAATGGCACTAAATGGGTCCCAGAAGCTATTCATGATATTCCTCCTGTGATCTTATGGGATGAAATCTGTACTGTGCCCTTAGAAATCCTAAAAGAGTTCGTAGACTTCCTAAAAGGTAAGTGCCAGGTAATCTTCGCAGGAGATCCTTGCCAGCCACCCCCAATAGCAGGGGAAATGCCCCACGAATGGTTAAAAGGAATGGTAGATTACGCAGAGGAAATTAACACCGATTACCGTAGCAAGGATCAAGTAAGGAACCTCAAAGCGGAACTAAGGGGCCTTACAGACGCTCAGCAATGTAAAGTACTCCGTAAGAGAGTACGAGCCAAGTCCTATGAGGAATTCTTACAGGCCTGGAACCCCAAAGATGTTGTCTTAAGTAGTAAGCGTGCTTCTCAGGCCCGTATTCAAAAAGATCTGTTAAATATTCACCGCGAAAGATTCCCCACTAATCTCGTACCCGTTTGCTATAAGCCCCGAGATACCAGAATGCAGAAAAGAGACGTACGGGTACCTGGCACTGACATTACTTTAGAGAACGCAGTTACCCACGATAAAGCCTGGGTGCAAATGAAAGACGTAGAAAGGATTACTTCCCACCCCGATTGGAGACTTGGTTACTGCATGACGGTACATAGTGCCCAGGGATTAACCGTAAAAGAAACGATGTGGATCATAGACCAGCGGCTGTGTTGGAGTAACTTAATTTACACCGCCGTAAGCCGCGTAGAATACGCCAAGCAATTGAAAAGAGCTTGGGGTCCGCAACTGCGTTACGATAAGACCCCAGAAGACGTAGCCAAAGAGAACATTACGAAGAAACTCCTTCGCTACAAGCGCCACGACGAAGAAAAAAATATGACGTTCGACCTCTGCGTGGACGACGTCTATGAGAAAGGGGCAAGGTGTGCCAAATGTAACATACCTCTACTATGGAGGTTTGATCCGAATGACGATCAGCAGTTCTCCGTGGATCGTATCAACAACAAACGCGGCCATTGCAGAGGCAACGTAAGGCTGACATGCCTAGAGTGTAATCGGGCGCGCGGAGCAGCGCTACTCTGAGTCTTTGGGGACTATGAGCAGCTCTTCCATGACAAATCCACGACTTGGGCCATTTAGGTAATACAACACGGGTTGCCCTTCCTTGGTGACGGACTTTGAAATCTCATACGTTTCCAAAGACCAGTTAGGATCCGTGGCTCTCTTACTGCCACCTTCGAGTTCCCCCGGCTGATAGAGGTATCTGACCACTATGTCGCGGGGTAGCTTTTTTTCCTTTAGTCCGACCGCCCTCGAACTTCTGACGTAGGACTTGTGTTCCACGTGTTTCTTTTTTATGGCATCCTTGGGTTTTATTCCCGTAGCCCTGGCCGCCTCGTTGTTCAAAGCCGCGACGACCTGGGGGAGCCTCTGTGTCCATTCCCTGTTGCGTTTGGAGGGATCTTCCAGCTCTTTCCAATACTGGTACCCAAAGAGACGCTCGGCCAAGGTTTTATTGAATCTTTCGACGATGCTCTGACCCCTGTGGTACTCAGCTTCGGCTCTCCTAATTTTAGTGCTGTGGTCTTTCAGGGTCTTAGTAACCACCCCCATGAACTCTGTCCCCGCATCCACTTGCAGCAGCTTAGGCCATTTCAAAACGCGCTTATAAATCCTACCTAGGGCTTCTGCGACTTCCCCAGAATCCTTGCTGGTTATGGGTTCGGCGTCCTTATATCTGCTTGCGATATCCACTACGGTCAAAGCGTATCTATAGGTCTTTCTTCTCACCTTATCGTGCGGTAAGAAAAGCAAATCCGCCTGATGAACTTCATTGGGGGTATTTACGGTAAAGCTGGGCCTGGGAATGTACTTGGGCACGGGAAGATAAACCTGCCAGAGGGTTTGTTTTTTCAACCAGTTCTTAGCCGTTTCTTCTGATACCCTGGCCGCGGTCGCGAGTTTTTTAATAGCTGACGCTCCTTTCCAATAGCCTTCAGGCCCATAGTAAATCCTTTTAAGTTTGTCCTCTACGCGGCCCATTATATGAATAGAATCGCGCTTCGCTTGATTCAAGCGAAGGATAGGACGAGATTGATCTTACGTCCGTTAAAATCCACCGTCTTTCCGTCCACTTTAATGGTGATGTTTATGCTTTCCACCAAATTAGACAAGTCATAGCTCAAAGAAATGGGAGTGTATTCTACTGGGTCAAATGGATTACCCTTAGGTAGAAACTTGGACATAAGAGAAGACTTTTCTCCATTGTTGTAACTATGGACTAAATCGCAATAGACTTCGTAAGAGGATGCGACTTTCCATTTCACATCATATGTACTGCCGCTATTTATCGTGGTACTAGTAAGACCCAGGAGTTCTACCAATGAACTGTCCTTCAAATTAGCGCTTCCACTATTTTTCTTGAACTTCATTTCATGGGGTAATCCTGTGGTAAGAGTATATCCATGCTTTGCTAGCTCCTTAGCCAGTGTTATGGGGGTGTAATGGGAATCTGGTATTTTTGGTTTGGTGCCGGAAGTTCCGATGACAAAGCCATTAATTAAATTATACCAAGAATTGTACAAAGAGCAACTAACCAACCGAACCCTTTCCGCGCGGATGGGAGGATTCAGACAAGTGGTAAAGTCATTCTTGTCGCTTTCCAAAAAGACGATCATTATATTAGATACGCCAAGGCCACGCCTCCTGCCAGCCCTGCGACTCCTACGAAGACCAACTCACTATTTTTTTGTTTCTTAGAAGGCTGGTAGTAATTCTTAAAGTCAGGCTTCTTTAACGCCACTGTGGGATGCGCTTGCGCATAAAGTTTAAAGGCGTAGTCTGTATTTTCGAAGTTCTTATCCGCCTGCATCTTGTCTTGGTAGTTCTTGTCCAACCAATCCCGGTAGGCTTGTCTCTTCTTATTCCAAGCCTCCACGTCCCTTTGATATTGCTCCAGCGCTAAGTCGTGTCTTTTCCTTTCGGCGTTAGATTCTGCGTTTCTATCACCGCTAACTAATTTATCCAGATATCTACCACCATAATTAGCCCCTGTAAATGCTAAAGCTGCAATAACTCCACCTGCGACTAAGCTAACCATTATATGTTAGGCAGGTACTTTTCCTTTCGTAGGTAATCCTTTAGCATGATAGCCCCGCCAACGGCAGCGGTCATCTTAGCAAAATTAGCGAAGCTCTTGCTTGGGTCTTCAGTAAAGTCTTCTTTGAGCACTTTCTTACCTACCCAACCAATACCCGCAACGATGGAAGTAATGATAGCTGCTTCTTCAACAGTTTTCAACAACGCGGTCGACATTATATTACAAAGCGAGAAGGTTATTCCATTTCAGGGATTTTGCTTTTTCTAACCTCCACAGGTGCGTGATATGTTGCGGCCTCCCACTTTACTTTTGGCTTCGTAGCCCGCCATTGTAAGTAGAGGCTGCCTGCTGCTATAGCAATTCCTATCGCGCCAATGACGTACCCAGGATTGATAAAGGATTCCTCTTCTTCTACCTTTTCCTCTTTCTTTGCTTTGTTCTTCCTGTTCATCTCCGCGAGCTTCTTCCCCGCGGCAACTCTGCCTGGAGATTTAGCCTTGGTAATCTTCTGCTCCTCCTGAGGTTGCTCTGCCTTCGACTCTGGTTCACTCATTTATATCTAAGGACTTGAAGGACTTGACGATGACTTGACTAAGTACTTGACTAAGTACTTGAGAATGACTTAAGGACGACTTGACGATGACTTGACTAAGTACTTGACTAAGTACTTGAGAATGACTTAAGGACGACTTGACGATGACTTGACTAAGTACTTGACTAAGTACTTGACAACGACTTGACGATGACTTGACAACGACTTGACTAAGTACTTGAGGCGACTTGATCAGGTACCTCAGTAAGTGCTGCCTGAAAGACCTTTTCGACTTCTCTGTCCTTCTTGAAGTCCTTCCAAGACACCAGTACCTCCTTCAAGTCGACATGCTGAGCTACGTGCAAAGCCGCAGAGGCGACTGCCATTAACTTACCGCACTTCAAAGACAACCACCCGCAGGTTATCTTAAGTTCTTGGGCGATGACATAGTCCTCGCTAATGTCCTTCCGCAGTTGCTCCACGTCGTCTATGGGCAGTGCAAGTCCAAGCAATTTAGTCGCAAGTCGGATAGCGGAGTCTGCGACGGCGTCCGTGGTCTTACTTGCAAGGGCGGCCTCGTACCTCTTATGGAACTTCTTGACTTCCTCTTCTGACAACTTGTTAACCTGCTCATGGGTAAGTTCCTTGCCTATCATTTCTTTACACTTCCCCGAAGACACAAGGATGTTGAGTTGTTCCTTGAGGTTACTTTCGTCTAACTGTGTGGGGACTTCATCTAAGAGCTGCTCAATCTCCATATACATTAACGTCATAAGGAAACCTCAAAGAAAAGATCATCTTGGAATGTTGATGCGTCTTTAAATGCCGCATGTATTCATGCAACTGTTCCTTGCTTATCTCACCGCCGTAGTCGCTTAAGATGGTTTCCAGGTCTGACTTGCTCGGAGTATAAAATACGACCAGGGAGCCTATGTTTTCCCTGAAGGGCTTAGAGACGCTGGTAAGCTGCTGCGAGAGTAACCAAACGCTGATATTGTCATGCCTACCGCTGAAAGCAAGCTTCACCAATTCGGAGGTGCGCTTTTTTACGTCATCCCCACAGGCAATGTCATCCAATATGAGTAAAGTCTGTGTATCTTTAGGGAATTGCTTGTGCCAGAACTTAAGATGGCTGGATAACTCGTTGGGGTCTAAGATATCTACGAAGAAGTCGTCATCATTCCTGCCTATGCCTTCCCAGGTAACATTATTCCTGTAGGTGGGGCATAATAGCACGATATAGTCGAAGCGGTATCTAAAGGGTCCTAATAGCTGCTCCACGACAAATTGTGTCTTTCCACAGCCGGTGGGTCCTACTATCAGAGCGTTACAAGGTATGTGATCTGGGTTCATATATAGATGGAACCAGTGGAAGCAATGCAAAGAATCGTAGCCGACGCAAAAGATAAAAAAGACACCATAGAAATGCAAAGGGAGGAGATAAACCGGTTAAAAGAGCGCGTGCAGGAATTGTACGATGAAATGTGCGGTCTGAAGCGTGCAGAACGGTTTGGCGCCTTGTTGACGATGGCGACGTGGGCTAAGGAGTCCGTTAAGGACTTCATTCAATATCCCCCCTAGAATGTTAACAATTAGGTTAAGTAATTGTTAAGGAATGACATACCTCGAATTAAAGGCACCCGATAATGTTAACAATTAGGTTAGATCTTTGTTAAGGAATGACATACCTCGAAATAAAGATGTCTTAGAATGTTAACAATTAGGTTAGATCTTTGTTAAGGAATGACATACCTCGAAATAAAGATGTCTTAGAATGTTAACAATTAGGTTAGATCTTTGTTAAGGAATGACATACCTCGAAATAAAGATGTCTTAGAATGTTAACAATTAGGTTAGATCTTTGTTAAGGAATGACATACCTCGAAATAAAGATGTCTTAGAATGTTAACAATTAGGTTAGATCTTTGTTAAGATGTTATATAGTGGTTATCGTACTGTTATGTATAGATGGACTGCGCGGCGTGTAAAAAGAAGTTTAGCTCCAAGCAAAGACTACAATACCATGTCCGTAATGGTGTTTGCACAAAGAAATTGAGTAAAGTTTGTAAGGATTGTGGTAAGGAATTCAGTACTGTTCAAAAGATGCGACAACATCAGGACAAGCGTATTTGCATACTTTGCAAGGGCTGCAATAAGGAATTCCCTTTGGGAATGCAGCAACACTTAAAGAGAGGAGTTTGTGATCAGACCAGGCAGTGTGGTTTCTGCAATAAGATACTTAGTAGTCGACAACGTCTTCAAACGCACCGGAAAACACATGAACTAAGTTATAAGTTCCACTTTAGGAGCTACGACTTAGAAGGCGTGGATTGCTACCAATGTGCGGATTTGATGAGTCGCTGCCCGCATAAAGAGGATTACTTAAGGAATCGCATAGATTACCATAAGAAAATAGTCCGTACTTTCCCCTCCTTTGAACGCGCCGAAGGCGTTCCGTGGACTAAAAGGGAGTATTGGAGGCAGGAGTGTGATCGCTGTGGTTGTGTCAGAGAAGAAGAACATATCTTCAACTGCTTAACAATTACTTAACCCAATTGTTAACATTCTAAGACACTCTTTGAAATAGCTTCCGGGTGTCTTAACAAAGACTTAACCTAGATGTCAACGTTATCAGACATCTTTTTTTGAGGTATGTTATTCCTTAACAAAGATCTAACCTAATTGTTAACATTATTGGGTGTCTTTATTTCGAGGTTCCCAGTGTCTTAACAAAGACTTAACCTAGATGTCAACGTTATCAGACATCTTTTTTTGAGGTATGTTATATGCTAGCCTACGCAGCTGCCTTTCTGGGAGGCATTCTAATTACCCTTTCAATATATGGACTGTATTACTTGCGAACTACCTGCCGACTGCATTACGACTCCCAAAACACGTAAAAAATACACCTGCCTTCATTGCGACAGGGTATTCTCCGAAGGATCCTTTGTGGGGCATTGGTGCTCTGCGGAGCAGCGGACTTTAGCAGACGTCCTTACGAATGCAGAGGACTCTCAGGCTCATACTTGACTACGTCAAATACCCACCTGCCATCCTTTTTACCATGACTCATAACATGGGTAACGTCCTGCCCTTCGATGGCGTACCTTATCCTATCGGGCGCCCAAAGGGTGTATGTTCTTTTTTTATTCTTTAAGACCAAGCGCAGGCGGTCCAAGTCTTCGAAGACCACATAATTCTTTATCTCGTAGATTTCCCCTATTCCTAAATCCTTCCAGTGTGTTTGGATGAACTTTAACTCGTTAAATTTATCCTTGTCCATATATTCTATGAAATATCTTTAAGTGTGTTGCCAAAGTCTCCGAGGTTTTAAAGACCTTACAACACCACCTGCAGGGAATTCGTAGGTGTTCAGCATACGCAGTGATCTCCCTGCAGATTTCGTCGTAGTCGCTGCCTACGAGCACCTTATAGCCGTTTTCTTCATACCTCTGTAAGAGTAGTTGCTGATCTTCAGATAACCTGCCGTTGCCTTTCGGGGTCTTTAGCTCTATGCAGAAACCGCGGTAATGGGTGTGCGCATTCAAAATGAGCAGGTCGGGTTGACCGCGTTGGTAGCCCTTCTGCCAGCACTTTATACGTTTGCCAACCGAGTCCTGCAGTTCGCCTAGACCAGGGGTTACGAGCATTTGGGGGTAAAACCTGCGGATGTAGTCCACTACCTTTTTATGTAAGTCGAACTCATTTTCTATTTTGAATACCAACTTGTTTGGACCGTCGAAGCGCTTGTCTATTGCATATTTACCCGTCTTACGCAGCGCGGGTAGGACTTCCTCAAAGACCCAATCACGAAACTCCACAGCTTTGGGTAGTTTGGAGCTAAATATCAGTTCGTACAAACCAGGTTCGGATATAAACACGGAATGTGGCTGTGCGTTAGCAAGGGAGCGGTGATTTGGAGCCCCCCTTAGCTCATCCAACCTTTTCTTGTATTTATCAGAGACGTGATCCTTAATTGCATCTCTGGGGCGCTCATAGCCCAACGCAGCTGCCACCTCCTTTGCTTTGAAGTACAAAGTTTCGCCTTGCACTATGCATTGCAGTTTGGTGTCGTTGTTTTCGAATACGCGAAGCATTGTATATCTAAGAAATATTTTAACCTTAATATGCAACGCTCTTTAGCTGATTCATTTCTACGCTTAGCTGCGCATCTGAGACGACGAAGATGTAGCAGTTTATCTTGTCGCCGTCGCCCGCGGAGGCATTTTTGGTGCGCTTGATCTCCAATGTTATGCCATCCTGGGTGTTTACCAGCCGCAAACCCTGGCCATGTAGGTCTTCGTCGTTAATGGTGCGCATGTCAATCCACAGCGCATACTTGTCCTTAAAGAATTCCTCAGGGCTAATTTGGTTGCCAAACTTACGCTTTGCCTCCCTGTACACGTCTGCGGGCTTTATCCCCTGGGAGTAAACTTTGTTGGGAACGCCGTTTATGTTGACCCCCACATTAGTAATGTTAGGGTTGTGAAAGGCTTCGGAGTCGCGCTTACCAGCCTCGTAGGGTTTGGCAAACACCAACATCAACCCCGTGAGACTTCTTCGGGGGAGGTTAATACTTTGGTTAATAACCTCATCCGTCTTATCCAGGAAGCTAAACGTCTTATACATCACTACGTGGTCGTAAAGGAATGCCTTGCCGGAGCTGTATTCCATGCCAGCGCTACGTGCCAGCTCTTTGCTGTACACGGTCTCATACTGCAGCTCTAAGTTGGTGATAGAATAAGGATCGACAGCCCCGCTAATCGCGCTGTCCATGCCTCCAATAACGTTTGTAGTGTCTGCCAAGGTTACTTCAAACTGTAACTCGGATAACTGCCTGGGGTAGTACGCGCCATGACTCGTAATCACTTCGAAATCCAAAGGGATAACGTACTTGCTACCATAGGCGGTCTTCACCCTCGTCGCGTCTGCTACTGCGGTTGCTCCGCCGGAGTCCGTAGGCGCGGGGTTGGTTTCACTGCGAAGCTTACGAATAATAACGCTTCCAATTCCCTGCTCTATCTTTTGTGCACGGTCAAAGGCTGTTAGCCACAGATCCTTATACGTGGTGTACAAATCGTACCTATTCAAATCCAAGAGGGATTCCCCTGCGAACTTGATTCTCATCTTAGAAACGAGGTTCCTACCCACGTTATTGACGGTATAGCGCTTGTCCTTGGTGCTTGGTTGTATTGCTAGGTCAAACCTTAGCGCCAGGGTGCCAGGAACCAACACTAGGTTATCCGTTAGGCGGGGTACGCCCACATACAGCGTCTCCCCTGGCTTAGCGATAGAAGGTGTGAATGTGACCCGATGAAAGGTGCGTTCTGCTTTCAGTCCGCCAACCTGCTTAGGTAATATGTTGGGATTTAACTTTGAGCTTATCATATATAATGGAAGTAGAAGGAACGGATTTCGATCCCACCACTGAAGAAGGTCAAGTCGACATTAACGACGAAGAATACGAGTCTTTGCTTCCTGATAACAACGTAGACTCCCGAGGCCTCTTCGACAAGCTAACACGCAAGTATGGCAGCAGGGCCCGCGATGCTATGCGTTCCTTAAGAGATAAATTCAAGTCTAAGAACCCCCACACACCCATTCCGGAGTACTTACAAATGGAATCCCTTGGCGTGCGGTCGGACTTAACAGCGGACCTCCTCAATGACCTAAGAGAGCGATACCCAAACCTAAACCTGGCTACTTTGGACTTCCAAATAGGAGACAAAGGGCAGGTTCAAGTTAGAGAATCGGGTAGGGAAAAATGGCACAACCTGTATCAAAGGAGAAATACCAGCCTGCTTAACAACCAGCTTCCAAAAGGAGTCACAAATGCGCTGGGAACGCCCAACTTGACGATGCTAAGCACTTTGACTCAAGAGGAAACAAAAGTTGCTGAAAGGGCCTTTATTAGAGGTATTTCGAACCCTGGCTACAAAGATGCCCTCAGATCCGCAATCAGACTGCAAGAGGAGCGCCAGGAAAAACTCAACCAATTAGAGACCGTCAAAGAGGAAAAAAGCAAACAACTTGAAGAACTTCCAAAAGATAGCGACGCGACTGGAGGCTTGGTGAGCTTCTTGCAAAAGGTAAGAGCTGAAAAGGAAGCACTTCAAAAGGAAATGCAGGAAAATAAGGTAACCATCAACGACCTTAGGCGACAACTCGACGAAGCAACCAAGAAAGGGGGCAATGTCGATAGTCACTTTAATGCCGTCCAGGAGGAAAACCAAGCATTGCAGGGGCGTATAGAAGAATTAGAAGACGAATTCATGAAACAAAGTAGGTTGACCACTGAAAGCCATGTCGCAGAAATTGCAGACTTTAGAGCTAGGCTTTCTAAGCTGTTGGAAGAAAAAAGCGCCGCAAGAAATCAGCTAAGGGCTGCTTTGAATGAATCGGCGGGAAAAGACGCAGAACTACAGCGCTTGGGAAAAGAATTGATGGAGTCTGTTGACAGAGAAAGGCAAGTAATGGTGGACAAGGCAGTGGCGGAGGAACGAATACGACAACTTCAACAGGCCGTCGAAGACCTGGAGGGGCAAATAGAGCGGCAGCAGGAAGTAGTTGCGGACCAAACTCGTCCCGAAGAGGAAAGGGAAGCAGCTCAAAGGGAAGTAGAGACTCTTCAGGAAAGGGTTGCAGAATTACGGACGCAAAAGGAAAACCTGGAAAGAGAATTGGGGCTTACCACCAAGGAAAAGGTAAAAAGAGCCCTTTTGAAGTATGGCGTTCCGCTGGCATTCGCGGTTGCTATTAGCACCGTAGTAGGAGTTATCCTATCCGCGCTTAAGGCTACGGGCGCGGGCGTAAAGAAATTAGGCAATGGGCTGACGGCCTTGGGAAAAAAGATGGCAGCCGGTCTTCCTGGGCTGCTGGGTTCGGTTGTTTCCTTGGCACTTAGGGCCGGCGGAGAACTGTTGAAGTTCGTGGGTAACAACATTTGGATCTTGGTCGTCGCTATTGGGGTGGTATTCTTGAAGAAGATGAAGGGCTAATCTTATCCTTGTGTATTACTGGGGGCTTATCGTCGTCGGGAATCCGAGGTGTCCTCGACTGGGGATAAGTAAAGATAGTATTCGCGCCGCCTTGATAATGCGGAACTAGCGGTATGGCGGTCATGGTGCTAATGGGCTTATGATTCCAAATAGCATCCGGTGGAGAAGGTCCCACAGTATTTATTCCTATGCGACCACGAGTTGCTATGGTCTTACCTCCATCGCTGGGACGAATTTGCAGCTTTGCATATTGGCAATTGGCTATCATATGAAAAGTCACCGGCCTTTGATCTTCTCCGCTTACTGGAGGGGGCTCCGAGGAAAAATGAACTGGGTTCCTATTGTTTTTTTTTTTTTCTGTAAGGCAGTAATGGATGGTCATTCTCATCAACGATCCTAAACCCAGCATTGCACGAATACCCCGTATTAAGGCTAATAGTACACACAAGTAATCCCACGCCTCCAACCTTCACCCAAAGATCAGTGTCAAACCATTCATCATTTACGTACTCCTTCTCCTCTAAGTAATAAAGAAACCAATCTTCCTTTACATGTGGGTTCATATATTTCAGCAAACATAGTTTGCTTCTAGAGACTAAGCACCGTAAAAGTGCTAATGGTCTTGTGGTTATAAGCCGTGTCTCTTCGATTTTCTATGCCATTCACGCAAACGCTCCCAGAATCGTCTACGCGTATTTGCAGCTTTACCTTCCCATGGCAATCGGCGACCATGTGAAAAGTCCAAACCGATAGATTTTCCTCGCTGGCTGGGTTGGGCTCTACGGAAAAATGTACAGGCTCCCTGTTGCTCGTCTTCGCGCGCATAGGCTGCAGTATGCCATTCTCATCCAGGAACCTAAAGCCCACGTTCGCATGGCTGCTCGTGCCAATGCAAATGCTACAAAGGATTAACTTCTTTCCTGAGTAGTTCAGATCTACAGACATACCTGTGACATCAACCCAAGATGCTTGGGTGTATTTTTTCTCGCCTGTGTAAGTCGTATAGACACAATCTACTCCAGCTACGTAGGGGTTGTTCATCGCCATATATAATAGCTCAGACCAATGCTTGCAGCTGCTAGGCCGGCTTTTAGTAAGTTATGGTCATATTCCTCACGTATCGCAGGCATAACCTTCTTTACTGGTTTCTTTGGTTCGGGTTTTCCTACATGCGCCTTCTTCGATGGTTTTTCTACCTCTTTTTTTGGTTTCTCTACGAAGTGAGTAATGCCCTTGGTCATGTCAGAGTTCACGTCATTCACCCCAAACTTCATGTCCTTGGTAGCTCGCTGCAGCTTGTTGTTATAACCCACAACGGAATTGGTGTTAATAACCAAATTACTTGGCATTAACCAACAACCAGGCGACAAAGCGTAATCTAGTCGCACTTTAGACTGCTGCACCGCTAATTGATATCTCTGCACCGATTTAGATATGTCATTTTCTATTATTGCAGACTCAAATAAAGTTAGGAATTCCTGTTGCGTTTCCTGTGAAGCGCCTTGGGATCCAACAATGGGGTTGCGGGTATTTACCTGCGCCCCCAGGATGCAGTACACGAATGCTTCAATGCTACGGTTAATCCTGGCTAGGTTTCTTAAGCCTTTTCCTTTCATTAACACAAACGGATCCCAAGTGCCGGGGTAGTTTGTTTGAATTCTAGTAATTAATGAATTATTACCCTTATCACCACCCATATCGCTAAACTCTAACTCATCACTTGGATATTCCTGATGCCCGTAGTCGGCTGGCTTCTCGCCGTTGGCACCCCAAACATAAACAATGCCAAGCCCATGCGTCTTACCCTCCTTATAACGAAAATCTTTTTGCTGTGGTTTGAACTCATTAATTAACCTTTCCAGGGCTGCGGAGTCGTAGCGGTTATTCATTGGATTAAATGCCCCATCTCCCGGTAGGGGTACGTTAAGCTCCTTCAACAACCTCCTTACCGTAAAGGCAACGTGAAACCGCATAAATGAAATGTGGAACATGTCCGCGGCAACACCACAACCTTTAGTGGCAGCCCAAATAGCAAAGTTTAACTGCTGTGACCAATACCGCATGTTGGGTCCTGCTAACCATTCCCTGGCCTCTTTACCTGACGTATGCTTCAACATCGTCTCTTTAAAGATATTCCTTACTACTACGTTAAATGATTGCTTACCCACTAAAATCTCTAGATGCGTTACCAATTTTTCGAAGTTGTTTACACCACCTTCAGCATCGTAAAATGGGTAATCTTCCGTGGTTAATAATAGATTCCTTGGAAAATTAGGTGCTTTATAAACGGGCTTATGAACGGGTGTTTTTGGGTGTAATTTTTCCAATCCCTCTTCCAAATCCTTATTGCTGTAAACTAAGTCATTATACTCTTTGAAGTAAATCCCGTCAGATCTGCTTTCAAACTTCGAGGTTACTGCTTTGGGATACAATTTCTTAAATGCTTCCCAATTCCAGTGGCTGTTATGTGGTTGCTCCTCTATGTTATTTCCAAAAGCGTCGTACATTAGTATATAATGGATGTTATACCATCAGCACCTCCGCTTTATCCTGATTTACCTAGGGAGGGGCCTAACGAATTAAACGCCGAGAACTTCCGCTTGAATAAGGCAAATCTAATCCTCGCTTACTTGGAAGGGCAGACAAAACACTATGAGGAGGTCAGGAAGAAATACGTCAGAGCCCGGAGTACGCTACATAAGATTGCGATAACTTCAGGGTCCATATCTGTTGTGTTAACGGGCTCCGGCGTTGCTACTTCGCTTACTGGGCCGGGAATAATTGTTGGGGTTCCTTTGGCCGGCGTTGGGGCAGCCTGTGGTATTATTTCTGCTGTTGCTACGGGCATTATGAAACAGTTGTCAAGCAAAATATCCAAGCATGACACGACAATAGCTCTGTCAAGGGCTAAAGTAAATACAATTACTGACCTTGTCTCAAAGGCTTTGCGTGACAGAAAGATAGACGACGTAGAATTCTCGCTTATTCTGGCCGAAGAGGAAAAGTACGAGAAATTAAAGTCGGACATAAGGAACAAAAAAACAATCGTAAAAGATCTTTCCGAGGAATCTCGCAAAAAGATCTACCAAGAAGCGAAAGAAGAGCTTCAAAGAAAGCTTGCTCAGTAAACATCTGCTTTGAAAAAAGCAAAACAGGATTTTATTTGCATATTGAACGCCGGCTGTCTGGTTCATATGCAAATTAGTTTCACAAATCTATTTCACAAATGTGAAACGTTTTCACAAATGTGAAGGAAAATTGTGAAGGTTTTGATTGGCTGAAAAACATGTGACGTAAATGGAATTACATCATCGCCTTGGAATCCATCCTAACAGGGGGTGGTTGGGGTCTATTTTGTAAAATATTTCGTAAATTACGTCAGGATAATAAGGAATATCCTTATTCAGCCGACAAAACATCCACTCGGCTTTTGTCATATCAGAAACCTCGGGAATAGACTTACCGGTAATTTCAGACAAAAGATAGGGAATAGCTTTGTAATATTTCCCTAGTTTTAATTTTTTCAACGTTTTCCGTAGACTTTGCGGGGTTGTCTCTTCTAAGTGGTCTATGATTTTCTTCTTTACTTCGTTGTTTAAATATACCGGTCGATAACCTTGGATATGACTCATCCAGTCCCTGAAGTATTTTATTCTTTTGTATGGGGTCTTCTTACGACCTCCATTGGCGTAATATTGCTCTTTGGTAGCACAAGGTACGGCATTACGAATGTTCCTACCACATTCGTAACACTGTGCTGACGTGTCGTCTTCTATTTGCATTTTCTTACCACAACACCAGAAACCCTTGGGCTTGGGTATGTTAATTTTAGGTGCTAAGCAAACTATGCAGAAGTTGTTTACGAACTCTTTACATTCATGCATTGTATATCCAACAGAATACCTTAACCTTCGTTTGCAGTACCCAACAGAGCAGCAGTAAGGGACTTTTCGCGGGAAATCCCGTAAATCTGCTGTACCCGCGTTCGTAATTTCCCGGGTAAAACCCGCAAATATACGGCATCGATCGCGAGTCCCCCTTACTGCTGCTCATGCGCAAGAAACAGGGAGCCGTTTTCTTTAGCAGAAAAAGCAGGACGTGCATAATGCATGTGCCGCTCTCCATTTAATGACTGATGAAACTGATAAAATATATAAACTACCAGTTTTTATCAAATAATTTCACACTCTACAAGAAGTACAACTATTATAACGATAAAATAACAAAAACTTGTCGTTTGTTGGTTATTAGAATACAAAAAAAATATTATCATTCATGCAAAATGTATATTCAACTTAATAATTAATTCTTTAGCTAAAAATGGCTTCTAATCTCATTCGAATTAGTTCACGCAAACAATCTAAAGAAATTTAAAGTTAAAATTTTGCCAGTGTTCGACGCAGTTCATATATATAAGATGGCAAGCTTCGCTCCAATCTCTTGACTTGTATCCTGATTTTCTACGTCAGTCCTTTTCAGGTTACAAGACCATTGAACTGATTCACCTCTCAGTTTTGCTTTTTACCACTGTTTCCAAACAGTTGGCCCACTTTCGTAATGATTTTCACGTGATCTCTTCCCAAATCGGTCAAAGGTGGAATGTCTTTCTTCTTGCTTGTGTTTCTTTTCCACGCTGGCACACACCTGTTCGACAGGGGTTTCATTTTTCCTTTTGTCTTTGTGTGAGCTGAACCCAGCAGAGTCAGGTGGAATGCGTGTTGAAACATTTTCGATTCTTTCGCAGCCATCAGGTGTTGACACTATAATCAAATAACAGAAACAACGCGATACTGCAGTGTATAAGAGCTGGCGTGTTCTCTCCATCTCACCTCGGGGATAGCACTCGGGGTCACATAAAATCACCACTTTAGATTCCAGTCCCTTGAATCTCCTTATGCTATCGACAGCTATAGCATCTTTTGCAGCAGGAGTCAAGCGTTTCTCTGCGTTTAATCTGCGTATTTTGGGTAATTTGCAGCCGAGTTCTTTATTCAAAGAAATGGCAGCATCCTTATCCTTTTCTAAAACTGCTATGTCTCTTGCTTTTACCTTTTTATCTTGCAACTTTAGTATGTGGTTGACCACGAGTTCTGCTCTGTTTGATCTGTCCTGTTCGAGGTTCTGGTCCCAAAGAATGTCCAAGCCTATCTCTTTGTGTCCAAGCTGGATTTCTCCATCTTCGGAAATGTCTTCATAATACTTTTTTGACAAGGAAAATATCTTCTCTGTATTCCTGAAGACATACTTTAATTGCGTAGCTTTACTCAGATAATCCCAGGGTAGGTTTTGGGTTTCACTCAGTTGCACATGTTGATTGCTGTCAAACATGACCCAAAAATAGTATCTGCTTCTATCGTTGGGTTTATTGTGTAACTTCTCAAGAAATTTTGGCCACTTGTTTCCAGAAAGGTCTTGCCCTTCATCTACAAATATGTGCTCGTACTTCTTATCATCAGGAGGATTATCAGTTGCTTCTACTTCATTTCTCCTTTTTACAAACTCTGTTGAGTCATCCTCTTTAACTACACCAAAACCCCCTACTTCCTTGATGAAAGCATCGTATGTCTTAATCGTCACTGGGGACTCTGTGCCATACTTTTCATTAAACCAACCATTGATCTCATTTTCCAGATAAATGGAGAGGGGACGGTTGAAACACAACACCAGTATTCTCTCCATTTTCTCCCTTTCCTGTATTTTGCTCGCAATCTCTTTCACCTTCTCTATTACCAACACAGTTTTTCCACTTCCAGCGGGGCCAGTAAACCACTGGACTGTAGAAGAATCGTACCAGGCTTTCAACTGTCTGGGGGTGAATATTTTAACAATATTCTCGTGTGTCTTGTCAATCTGCAGGTTTAAGGTTGGCAATAAACAGGAAAAGGGGACAAACCTGAGGAGGATAACAGATAGAACAACATGAATTTGATAAGTGCATATTACTTCACTTAGATATCACTGTTTTCTAAACTTTTGATTGGCTACGTGAGTGGGTGGGTGGGTGGGTGGGTGGATGGATGGATGGATGGATGGATGGATGGATGGATGGATGGATGGATGGATGGATGGATGGATGGATAGATGGATGGATAGATGGTGAATTGATGGATGGATGGATGGATGGATGGATGGATGGATGGATGGATGGATGGATGGATGGATAAAGAATGGGCAGGAAGATGGATGCATGGACTGGTTGATGGAGGGACAGAAGGGCGAAAGAATGAATGAGTGAGTGGGTTTATGGATGAATGAATATTTCAGCTTCATAGGTATTTAGCTACAATTAAGGTAATGGCAAACATTATCATAAAAAAGCATAGATAATTAAAAAAGCACAATTATTTGAATATACCAATGCTTGGGATCCCTGTGGGTGCAAGTGTCAGGGATGGGAATATTCTCACTCACCTTATCACAAGCTCTTCATAGACACTTGAATCAATTATTTCCTTTGAAGCATCAGCAATCTTGTCATCCCACCATTCTTTGAAAGACTCTGGACTGAAGCAGTCCTCTTTGTAGACCACATTATCATACGGATTGTGTTGTTTTGTCTTCTCGCAGTTAGGCATCACCACAAATCCGGGCCAATCATAGGAAGCTTTATTGACTCCTTTGGATTTGCCATGTATCTTCTTTAGATATGACACAGCTGCATTCCTGCCCTTTTCAATTTGACGTAATCCTTCTGTATACACACCCTTTGTGTTTTCCCTACTTTTCACCTCAAGAAAAATAACACCATATTGACGATGAATTATCACAAAGTCATGCTCTCCTTTTACCCATTCTTTCTTTGTTTCGTTTTCATAACCTTTATCAAACTTGTCAATGAGTTCGCTAAAATTATGAGAGTGAACAACAAACATTTGTTCATGGTGCTTTTCCCCAAACTCTTTTAGCAGGTAAAAGAATTTTTTCTCTGTTTCTTGCCCGGTTGTTTTGTTTACTGGGTCTAGCTGTAAACAGGGTGGAACCATTACTGTCGTTTTTAGATCTTTCCATTCTTTATGGTGTTCATCTAAGTAATTTATACTCTCTTCGTGCCAGTTTCTTTTTCCATCATCTTCAAGACTCAGTCTCTCTAAACTTTTTATAGTGTAAGAAAGGTCCGGGTCACTTTCATATCCACTCTCTATGTCTGCAGAGCGTGGTCTAGTCCCAGATTTGTTGGTTCCAGCCATAATGAGACTGAACTGAAAAATTTACTAAAAAGAACAAAAATATGAGTATTTGAAAAAACATAAAAATAAAACAGGGGAAGCAGTGGTTATTATGCATCTATTTATATTGGTGAACCGCCGATTCCTCTTTCAAATTAAAATTTAGAAAACGTTTCCCCCCCAAGTTCGTTAATTATTGAGTTTTTGGCGGGAAAATACGCGCACCTTCTTTATTATCAACCTTTTTCTTTTGAAAGATCGAGAAATAATTGTTATTCAGAAATATGATACCAGAGGTCAATAAATATCAAAAGATTCTCAAAATGAATAATTTAACAGAAATATAACTTAAGTATATATGTATTTTTCTTTTATTAGACTAGTAACGACTGTCCTTATACTATTAAAGGTGAAACTGATTAATTTTATAGAGATCCCAGGTGAAACTGATTAAGCAAGCAAACAATTTCAAAAAATCTTGCCACAAGGTCAACGGGAGATCGTTAGTAATCTTGAATAAATCAATTATGAGTAGAAATTTTGATTGAGTCGCGGTCTTAATCAATTCTTTTAAGACACGTTTTTTTCATTTTTCAATTATTAAAATCCATAAAAATGCTTTAGATATGATAAAAGTTGGAATGAAAGCTAACTTTGTGACAAAGCGTAGAGAATTGGCGGGAAAAGACGTTGTGTTGTCTATATAGTACAGATTCACCGCTGTAAATGCTTTTCCGACTATACTAAGAATTTTAATACAAATATTACCAGTTATCACGAATCGGAAAATAAGTATTTCAGTATAATAGTGTAATACTTACCCGCTCACAAACTCATTTCACCGGAGTCAAACGATAACTGAAGTCTCAAACCGAATCATCAAGGCACTGAAACGACTGAAAACGAAAGTCGTATTCTTGGAAATGCCGCACCACAGGAAACCCACAGGAATATTTCATTAAAATAAATTACGTCAAATGTCAAAGTCATTCACCCTTACTTCAAAAGACGTTTAAAAGAACTCGAATTGGTGAGATGAATGACTTTGACACAAAATATCGTACTGAGTAGACTTTGTTTACTAATGATGCCTTACCTCGCATCCATGCAATTGTCCCTAGTCCCAACCGCGTTTGGCGGCCATTTTTGTTGTATATTTTTGTTGTCATTACCGCTCTTTTATACTTGTATTTACATTTCTATCATAATATCTTTATATTTTATATTATTTTATAGATTTTTTTATATTATATGTATATTATATATAATTGTATTTTTATCTGAATGGTATGAAGGATTTTCTGCTTAACTTAGGTAGCCTTTCATGGAGGGAATCATTTTCCTGTTTCTTGGTTCTCCTCAATCAGTTGCAGTATTTCATTTGCAACAGTTTGGCACAACGCGGCTTTAATTCTTCAACTGGTTGCAGGCCGATAAATCATCAGTTTGAGGTGAATACAGAAAGATTTAATGGATGCATAACATGTCAATTTATATAAACTCAATATATAAACTTAATCACACTTTTACTAGAGTGGAAAATAAGTCAGATGTTTCCACTTTTTTGCTACAAGTGTTACGATACAAATAGAATAAGCTTTTTGAGGAGAAATCTTCCCCCGCATATTAAATAATTTTTTTCTCTAGTAGCTTTCTCGAATTCAGCCTTCAAAATGGGCAAAGAATTTGTCAATATCAGTAGTTCTAAATACATCAGTGTTGATATAAACTCCTTATAAAGATAGTCAACAACGTTTATTTCTATACAAAAGAAATAATACTCAAGGTAATGGCATATGGTCTGAAATGGTAAAACTGATAGTGCATGAATCCTGACAGTTCTTCACATGCAGGTGATAGTTAGTCCCAGTCTTCAGAATTAGTTCCACGGCCATCTGCTTCCTCTTTCATCTTTTCAACTCTCTCTTTGATCGCTTTGCAACCATCCACCGTCGACACGATGATCAGATAACAAAAACATCTCGAGATTGCGGTGTAGAGCAGGGCGGATGTTTCCACGCTATTTTTGTTGAGTTCGTAAGGTGGATCATACAATATGACGATCTTTGACTCCAGCCCTTTGAAACGCCTAATGCTGTCAATGATAACTACACAATCGTTACCATAATCTGGGTATTCAGCATTACAGTGAGGTATGTGGAAATTCTGAAGAGTATCCTTCGTCTTTGTCAATACAACAATGTCTCTGAGCATCACCTTCTTCTGTTTCAATTCTGTGACATGTTTTACAAGAATCTGGATTCCATTTGATCTTTTTCTCCAAAGACTGTCATCATACACCACATTCATTCCAACTTCTCGATGTCCAAGGACGATGTCGTTTCTGTCATCTCCGTAGTAACAGGTCTTGGCAAGAAGGAATATGTTCTCTGTATTCCTTAGAACTTTTGTCAATCGAAAGACGTTAGGATTGAATAACCAGGAAATGCTTTCGTTATCTCTCGGCTGAACGTGTTGGTTGGAGTCAAAAAACACCCAGAAATAGTGTCGGCTGTCGCTGCTGCTGTTATCGTTGTTGTTGCTGCTGTTCCTGTTGCTACTACTGCTGTTGCTGTTCTTGTCGTTGTTGTTATTGGGATCTTGGTCGTGAAACTTCTTGAGAACACTGAGCCATTTCTCCCCATGGAAATCTTGTCCTTCGTCAACAAAGATGTGTTGGTACTTGTCCAGTGGAGACAGCAATTCGTGATCCTCGAAGTAATTTTCGACATCATATCTTCTTCTGTCAAATTTCTGTCCTGAGTATAGTTCAGAGCTATCTTTCAGCTGGAGTATTTCAGTGAACACCTTGTTGATAAAAGAGTCATAGGTGTAAACATGGACTGGAGACTGGTCTGGTTGAGATCCTGGGAAGTCCTTTGAAAGCATACGCCACCAATCTTGAAATTGTTTCTTTAAGTGTACAGAGAGAGGTTTGTTGAAACACACAACTAGAATCTTTTCCGATGCTCTCTGTTCAAGAATTTTCCAAGCTAATTCTTTCACTTTTTTCTTCAAGAGCACGGTTTTGCCACTCCCAGCTGGACCAGCCTACCACTGCTCTGCTCCAGCAGTCAACATACATTCCAGCTGTTGTGGAGTGTGGAAATGAACGATTTGCTTGTGAGTTTCATCAATTTGAGAGCTGGTTGTTGGAGACGAACAACGAAGAGCCACGAACCTGCAGATGTGGAGATAAATCAATGCATAATCAATGATACTAGTCAAAAGGAGTTTGTACAGCAAACCACTGCACAATGATGTGGAGGGACTTTGGAAGGAAACGAAACAGGGCAACACTTCTCCATCAAGTGGAATTTCCCATGCCTCATCAACTATCTATCGCGAGTATCATCATTTTATACAACAGCGACACTCTTTCAATCTACATGCTTGCGAATTTAATTTTTGACGGTCATCTAATAATTAGTATTGTCAATGATTTCATCACAACAGAGGCACTATACTTTAGGTTACCTGACTAAAAGAGCTTGATAAAGCTCTTCATTCATGACCCTATTATTGCTGGTGACCACTTTGTCATCCCACCACTTCTTGAAGGATTCCTTGTCCTTGCAGTCGTTCATGAAAACTCCCCTGGGATCAATGGAGGTCTTTTTAGGTTGGCAATTTGGCATTACAACAAAGCCAGGATAGTTGTACAGGACTCTTTCCATATTATCTGGTGGCAACCTGGGTATAAGGCAATCACTGAGAAAGGCTTTCATGGATTCAATGTCTTTGTTGATTTGCCAAATTGCGTTCTTGAAGGCTTGACCATCTTCACATTTACTGCTTTTTACTTGCAGGAATAGAAATCCATACTCGCGATGGATGATGACAAAATCGTGTTCCCCTTTGTTCCACTTCTTGATGTTGCCCTCGAATCCTTTTTTCTTTTCTTCAATCAGGTCTGCAAATTGATGTGAATGGACCACAAACATTGGTTGTTGATATGCTGTCCCAAACTCTTCAAGCAAGTCGTACACTCGTTTCTCTGCGATATCTCCCTGTGAAGCTTGTTGTAGAGACACTGGGAAGGCAGGTGGAATCATGACTGTCGTCTTTAAGTCTTTCCAGTCTTGGAAATTCATGTCTAAATATTCAACGCTCTCCTCATACCAGTCTCTTTCCCCGTCATCCTGTAGACTGAGTCTTCCCAGGGTTTGTAAGACGCTAGGCAATCGTCTCCTTTTTGGCTCTTGGCAATTCATGGTCAGCAACCGACGTTATGACACTAGTGATACCTATACAGAATGGTATAGAACTGCATTTAGAGCTTCAAGAATTAGAAACGGCAATTAGAACTGCTTTGGAATAAGGCCGGAAACATGCGCCAACAGCAACCGCCATATCCACAGACGGCATATCCACAGCCTCAGTAAAATTATTTGTTGGAAGGGTACAGTCAACCCCCTGCCCCCTCCCCCTCACTACGCCGACCACTGCTACTGCTTGATGTTTTTGGTGTTTAGCGCATATAAGTAAGGTAGAGTCTATGGTTTTTTTTTTTCTTGGAAGAAGCGCCGGGCTAAATAATAGGTCAATTCGACAAATGACATCTGACGTTTAACGCGCGCCTACATTTGGGTAAAGTATTTATATACTCGGGTATTTATCAGTTTGAACTCTTGGAAATGCTGGGCGGCGATGGCTGCAGCAACTTGAAAGTTCCAGTTATCTTTCATACCAATGAAATCATGAGGGATTAACGGCGGGGGAAATAATAAAGAAGTGGTGTAAAATTATCACCAATAGGATTCGGTTCTAGTTTTCTACATGCAAATTGTTATCCTGTATAATTTTGCCGAATTCCATTTTTATGGCGGGAAATTAGCGCGAATTTAGAACTCGGTCTTTTAAAGGCAAAAGACAATTCCATCGAAAAAGGAAATCAAGTGAACACACTTGTTGGACTTTATTCCTTATCCGTGGGAGGCTATGTGAAATTTCTAAACACTGAATACATTACAGTATTGAAGTTGTCAAAATACCAATTTCTGTACTGAGGTCGTTTCAGCAGCCATGCAGTCCTTACTGTCTCGTTTTTATGATTTTTATCTCATCACATAACTCAATCTAAAA
The DNA here is from genome assembly GCF_029948245.1 of Actinia tenebrosa. NCBI lineage: Eukaryota > Metazoa > Cnidaria > Anthozoa > Actiniaria > Actiniidae > Actinia > Actinia tenebrosa. The sequence goes on along the minus strand of NW_028292574.1, from coordinate 11,307,776 downwards.
TACGCGGATTCTGAATGTGTTACTTTTTCTAGTAATATCAATACAAAATAATGTAAAGTTAACAAAGTTTCCACATCGACTGATACACTGAGACACAGCTAGAGCACCACGTCTGATAAGAAAAAGACGCTGCTGAACAATGAAGGACCACATATGTCCAGCAACTGAACAATTTGGTTCTAAACTAACGACAAACAGAGCTAATGTAGCCTTTTATATCTATCAAGGAATATCATAATAAGCATTTTCACCTAATTACTTACCTAACTTACTTCGACGATCACTCAGTTTAAATAATGTCAATTTCAAAACGGTATCTGGCTTCGCGGAAATAAAATATGCGTGTTTTCGGCTTAGTCAGGCGATCACGAATGTCACGCTATGTTTGTGTCCACTAACTCTGGATTTGATGAGTGTTTCGTCACGCATGTATTCGTAGCGAGTAATTAAGCATAGTATGACATAACAGTGCTGACGACCAGTTGTGAAACATGACTGTGAACGGTAAATCAGCCAAATATGAACTACACAACGGAGAACAAGACGAAAAACCTGAACTACAAAACCAACCACCATTAAATTCAAGATTTCAGCATTCAAGATGGACTTTCTGGTTGGTTTATTCGACTGCAGTTTGTGTTCTTGGCTCTTCTTTGCAGTTTGGGTTTAACACGTCGTGTATAAACGCCCCCGAGGAGGTAGGTTAAACCTATATCTATCTTACTACACTAGTTTATCAGCATATCTTAATAAAAACCTACATTTAAGACCGTGTTCTTCATATTATAATGTTATTTAAACACTTTAAAATATAGTCAATACTGCTCGAACCATTGATTCCATCGGCGCCATCTTGCATGTGTTTCGGTATCCAGCCGTGTTTTTGCCAGGAATACTTTGATTCTTTCTATATGTTTATTGTCCAGTTCTTACGGTTATATAACCTTCACGGTCAGAAAGGATGACAAAGCTGCTGATTTGGCCGGTTCTTATTAGAAGTTGTTGATACTACGTAATGTACACAGTGTGACTAAACAATGACCCCTGAAAACACATGCTAGAATTATGTAACAAGAGATTGGTCCAAAGACTATCGTAAGCTAGAGTTTCTCATATTAAAGGATAATCGAAATAAAAAGTAAGATAGTACGAGCATCTTGTCCTGGTTCATTTAATCTTTTAACCTTTATAAATCATTCCACTCATTAATTATGGTTTAAATCACCTGTCTGAAGTTCGTAAAGAATATTAATTACTGTTCTCGTTGCCGGTGGTGAGAAGAAAAAAACAAGTTTCGATATTAAACTGACCATAGCAGCTTACGAAAAAATAGTGAGAGTATAAAACAGCCGTTGGGTAATTCGTGTTTCAGAGTGGCTCTGGGCCTAGTGCTTCCCGGTCGTGGGTTTTGCTATCTCTAATGACAAGACCTACAATTATTTAGACCATGATGAGATGTAGCGTGAGAGCTCCTGTCAGTCTGAATAGCCTATAATTAATCTTATTCAAGAGCCTGCTTTTATATTGATTAGCAACAATCTTGTACCCAGAGTCCTCTAGCATTTTGGTCAGCAGGTAGGCGCTGGGTCTTTTGTAAGCAGGAATACGCCATAGTATGAAATTGTTGCTAAACAAAATGAATGCATGCTTTAGGCATACTACACACTCTTTAAACTGTATGTCGTCTATCTCAGAGAGGACAGAGGAATGTGTTTTATCATTGGTTTGACTTACAGGATATCAAGGGGTATTTTCGTCAACATGGCTCGTTCTCTGACTTCCAGTGGTCTGTAATAGTAGCCATATTTGCTGTTGGTGGAATGATAGGTGCTCTGCTTGGTCCCCATATTGCTGACAAGTTTGGCAGGTAAAATGAGCAAAAATGATAGGTGAAGCTGTATACAGTACTCTAATCTATTGTACCTCTCTTGTTTTCATACAGAAAAATGGCAATTATGGCAAACAACATACCCGCAATACTCGCTGCGCTGTTGATGTCTCTGTCATATGTTGCCAAAGCCCCATCTCTTCTGATTATTGGCCGATTTATATGTGGATTCAGCAGCGGTAAGGGGATGCTGTCATAAATGGACGCATGGGGTTTGGTAAAGTTAGTTGCATATGAGACTGAATACATCTACCAGTCATGCACACATGCAAATATATTAATGAATATAGATGTAACATTAACAAGCAAGTTAGTATAGTTATAGCTATATGTTATTTAGTTCTTTCAAGTATTGTATTTGGCTGATGAGTAAATTATATTTTGGAAATCCACAAGTTTGCAGCCCAAAGCATTAGATTTAATTTTTTCGAATTTTAATCTTTTGAAAGAGCACAAATATTCTTAATGTCTAGCAAAAATATTCCTAACTGCTAAAATTTGGTTTAAGCTTCTGAATTCTGAATTTAAGAGGATCTTCTATTTTGGAAAATTCAGAACTGCTCATGGATGGACTGGATTGGACTTTGGTTAACTGGATCGTACGGATCGCAAAATGTTTTAGTATGCAATACGCAGCTTTTTTTGCTACGATTTTTATTTTTATATTCATAACAAGTAATTTTCTGCTAAAAATTTCTGAAAAATCAAGAATTTAAAAATTGAAAATGAATTAATTACAAAACCGACAAGTGTAAGCTGTGTGTTGATTGGTTGAACCTTTATTTTTTTTCTTCTTGATTTTTGATTGGATCATTGGATGATCTCAATTTTTTTATGAAACGTTCGTCGAAATCTATTCAAATTATTTATTTGTTTGGACAGGAAATGGAAAAATGGATCATATTACCATAGCCGCTTATATAGGATTATAAATTGATGTTATAACTAATATATAAGTACTGATATAACCATGAGGGCATATTGAAAGTATATTTTCATTATTTATTTAGGTGTAATCACAGCAATCATCCCTATGTACCTATCAGAAATAGCCCCTGTCAAGCTGCGAGGTTCCCTAGGGACTTTAAATCAGTTTGGTATCGTGACGGGTCTTCTTCTAGGATTCATTACTGGGCTTAAGCAGGTAAGATGGTCAAGGTTTTATTGGTTTATTTTTGCCTTGCCATTTTCTAATCACCTTGGGATAACTCTAAGATCTAAGTTAACAGGCCCTTTTTGTACTGGTGAGCAAAAAAAATTTTTATCTTAAATTGTTGATTCTTTTTAGCTACTTGTAAAGAACTGAATGAAACGATGTGTAACCAGTGTGTTACAAAATGCAGTTTTATTACGATCTCTCAAAATAGGTTGTAGAAAGTTTGTTTGCTCACCAGTATATTTCACCCATGGGAATCAAGATGTTCATTCATTTGCTCTCAGTGAATTAATCATCACGTGATTACTGAGCTGCAAAGGGCCTATTCCTGTGGAGGATTGAAAACCGGAAGAATCCTTGAAGCACAGGGAGACCTCACAAACCTTGATCCTGTCTGAAGACCCAGATGTGAATGGCGAGATTTCTACTGTTACATCACCCTTGATTCATCCTACTGTTTTTCCTCTAATCCCAAGTTAAATTTGTCATGTTTTGATGTGTGTTTTGTAGGCTTTGGGTTCAGGGAACCGCTGGCCTTATATTCTAGGATTCAGTATCATACCAGCTGCCCTGCAGGTTATTGCTCTTCCTTGGTGTCCAAAGAGTCCAAGATATCTTCTGCTGGCGTTGAATAAAGAAACTGAGGCTGTAAAAGGTGTGTAACCCAGAGTAGGTTTTGTCAAGTTTTTAAAACAAGACCAATTCGTTTGGCTAACAACTGGCCGTTATTTTTGTCCATGGCTTAAAACAATACAAGACAATAAAATTTATTTAAGGAGGATGACACAATTAACCCAGAGAGTTATCTAACACGTGGCCCTAATAACGTTACTATACATCTACATTTCTAATGGTGGTCAAACTGTTTGCTTTAATTCATGGCGGTTCATTAAACCATTTTTTCTTTCGTTTCTCTTCTTTCTCAAAATCAGCGCTCAAAGTGTTGCGAAATTCTGATGACGTCAGCAGCGACATCCAGGATATGCAGGTAGGAAAACCCTTGGTATCGATAAGTATACGACTAGAGAATAGATAGTATAATCGTGCTTGTTATCTTGGTCTGTAGATCGAACAAGAAAGGGAAGCGAAAGAAGAGAAAGTGAGCGTGTGGCAGTTGTTCAAGCGTCGTGATCTCCAGATGCCTCTCTTGATCGGCGTCGTCATGCAGATGTCACAACAGCTGGGAGGAATCAATGCGGTTAGAAGAAAAACATAATAAATGTTGTTATACACTCTTTATATATTTCACAGTATAATAGACCTCTTTACCTTGGTCGTAATGTTGCCTCATTTCAGACTACGTGTCATTCTCTTAAGGATAAGATTCTTCGTTTGAGTTGTATCCTTATTCAAGTGTCTTCTCGTGTACAACCGTTGAACAAAGAAATGATACTCTAGAGAATGACATGTGGTCTGAAGTGAGAAAACATTGTGCCCATGGTAAAGAAGTTTGTCTGTTTAATATATAATGGTTTCAGAGCTTGAAAACAAAGCCTCAGGATCCTACACGGACCCTGAGACGAAGCTAAAGTGCAGGTACTTCAAAGTACTCATGTGCAGTCCCTCACAGCGTAGACTATGATACCAAACCAGAACTAGTGATAGTCAGATCCACTTTTATAATTCTTACATTTTCATCCCAGGTGTTTTATTATTCCACGGGAATATTCGAGAAAGTAGGAGTTCCAGAGAGTCGAGTAGCTACGTGTGGCATAGGTGTTGTTGGAGTCGTGTGTACGGGATTGATTGTAAGTTCAGTGATGATTCTATATCACTTCTGTTTATGACATTTATTCGTTCGTTCGTTCGTTCGTTCCGCGTTCGTTCGTTCGTTCGTTCGTTTCGTTCGTTTCGTTCGATTCATTCGATTCGTTCCTGACATGAGTGTTGTACGGTGTTTTTTTCAGGTCAAGCTAGTAGAGGTTCTTGGTAGAAGGACCTTGATGGTGATTGGTTTAGGAGGCATGTTCATATTTTACGCCGTAATGACTATAGCTTTCTGTTACAGTGTAAGTTCGAGTCATACCTTATAGATTAACACTATGTCCTGATGTCCAATCAGCTTGCAGTATGCACCTCATACAGAGATCTCCAAAGCTGGGCGTATTTTTGTGGTTTGAGCGATGACCATGTAGTGCAGGCTCAGAAGCAAAGTCCCTGAACTTAAGTAACCAATAATCGCTGTGGCCAGAAATCAATTAATGGTAGCCCCAGATGTCCAAATAGTTTGCAATATGTAACTTATAGAAAGACCTCCAAAGCTGTAGGCATTTTTGTACGAACGCTGACCACAATAGCGCAGGCTCAGAAGCACAGTCTCTGCGTTAATCCATAAAATGTTGGTTTTCCCACGGTTATCTTATAGTAATGTTTTATCCTGTTTGTTTGATAGTCATTAGAAGGCACAGAATACGTGGCTGTCATAGCAACCATGGCTCTTGTGTTGTTCTTCTTCATCGGTCCAGGTGTGTGTGACAACCCCCTTATTATTCGACCTCAATCCTCAGCGCTATTTTTTATTTTCTGAACATCCTAAACAGCTTTAAGCCACCAACACGGCTCTTCCCAATCGTACTAATTTCTTATGATGAGTATTTTATTCTCTTTGAGTTAACAAACACGTCCCATTCAAAACATTTTAGGTGCAATCCCATGGTTCATCACGGCGGAGATGTTTTCTCAAGGTCCTCGTCCTTCAGCCTGTGCTGTTGCTGCAACAGTAAACTGGATCGCTAACTTTGTTATCGGAATCGCTTTCCCTTCATTGCAGGTAAAAACCAATCAGTCACTTTTCTTTTCCATCTTTTCTTGTTTTGTTTTTTCCCATTCATTTGATTTCGATTCATATTTTTTTATCAATGTCGCATTCCCTTCCTAGAAGGTAGAACGACCCTTCGCTATATTCATTTGTTTTCTTCTTCTTGCATTAAAAAATATTTTGATAATTTATTATCGTAAATGCGTGAAATGGACCGTTTTCTCAAGGTTGCGTGCGCATCCAACTTGACGGGCCACAAAATGAAAAACTCGAATTCAGTAAAAATGAGAAGCCAGTTTTATATTTATACGCTTCATCCCTTGAGAGGATTTCTTATGATGTCATCATGGTATTAGTTGACGTCATCATCCTTCGAGCCAATCACAGTTTGCGATCACTGCTGAACCAATGAAAGTTATCGAAAACGTTACCGTCACGGCACGGCACGTCCATACCGTGCGTTTCTCACTGGAGCGAGAGAGCCTCTGCAAAGCAGGACATTCTCGTTTCCAGAACCTACTCATTAGCCAAATCGACCGATTCTCGCTATGAGGCGGCTCAGGGTAGAAGAATGGAAACCAGGGTACATCCAAGACAGCGTGAATCAACCAAATCACGTGACAAATAAACGTGTGTTGTAACTGATATTATGTCTTAATATTCTGTATCTACAGGAAGCATTGTATCCATACACATTCCTGGTGTTCATGGCTCTTGTTGCTTGCTTCTGGATATTCACGTTCTTATTCGTCCCAGAAACCAAGGGACGGACCATTGAAGAGATCACGGGACATTTTAGAAGTGGTGGCAATTCTAGGTTCGTTTTATATCGAGGACTGCGACGAACGAACCAAGATGGTGCCGAGGTAGTTCGATTATGAACAATCCCGATTATCATATTCTCATCAAATCTCACCAACAATGTGTTGGTTGGTTTCTCAAATGTAAGATGAAATTTGACTCTCAATATGCATGGATATTATTTATAGACCCCTTGCATGTGACGTCAAAGCAGCTCGATCTGGGGGACAGAACAAAAAAATTTCAATCTCCTGGGAATTGGAACCTATTGTTTTGTCCCCCAAATTGAGCTGCATTCCAAAGTGCTGCATGTCATTCAATTTTTGGAATAAAATTATCAACGATTTTCAACATTTAATAAATATTTTCACACCTCCATCTGAGTATTACTTATAAGTAAAATATCTAATAGTCAGGTTGTTTTGGGAGCGAAAGCACTGGGGTTTTTGAATGTTTTTTAGTTTTTTTCTTTTGAAAGCAAAACAAACAAAAATCCCCGTCAACATTGCGTAAACGAGATTGGACGCCTGCTTCGCGCGCGCGCTGAAAAATTTGGGTCCCCTGAGATGTCAATTGTTGATAAAGAATTCTCCATTATTGCTTATCTAAATAAATCAAGTCTTGATTATATTTGAGAAATTCATTTTCCCTCTGATATATTTAACTTCAAAAAATATTGAATTAAAAATGAAATAAAAACGGATTCCAAAGAGGCGGATGTATTAATAGAAGATTCCTGTGTTTAATTTGGCAAAACTGACGCAGTAAAGTAACTAGTATCAACTGGAAATTGTTTATATTATTTTCTGATTCTCCCCTAGAATATCCGCTGTCATTTGTCCTTGATTATAAGAGCCCCTCGTACCTGATTAAGAAATAGTTCATCAGGGTTTTTACTGTGTCAATACAAACAGCCACAAATCTATTATCGAGTTATTAGTTTTACTTTTTTGATTTTCATCACTTTTAGTGCATCATTATACGAAGGAATATTACATAATGTTGTAGGGATTCGAGACTATAAGAAATTCAATAAAAACCAGCGTGCATTGTGAACTATAGTCATTCGGCAATAATCGACCACATACACCTTCAATTCCCAAAGGAAAGTCACTTATTGTCGATGGCGCTTAAAACTAGTTTTCACATGGAAGAGGTAACAAGAACAATGCTTGGCCGACAATTGGATTTTGCTTTGTTGTTCAGGGATTCAATTTGGATCAGAGTTCAAGAGCAATTTCTATCGTATTCTGTATCAGAAATGCCTAGTGTTTTAGAGTTCATTGGAGCAATAATAACAAGAGTTCTGTTTGGGGTTCATGCAGTGCTTGTTATATGGATCGTACTTCAGTTATATTCAGGATACGAAGCGTACTGGGTTGTGTGTACAGGACTTTGCTTTCTCGCCATAGAAACCTTGTTTACTCTAATCATTCGCAAAGGACAGGAATATAGATAGTAAGTATACATTATTACGACTTCAAAATTGTCTTTCAATTGCTTGAGAGAGTAGAATCTTACTTTTTTATGACAAGTGTTTGTTTTTTTTTTGCATTTGGAAATGGTTTTCTGATCACAGCGCACGTCATGGCAACAACCTTTATGAATCTGTTATTTTGTTTCATGACGAGAAAAGAACTTTATAAACCGTACTTAAGATTCAAATCAAACACCATCTTTATGAAAGTATCTCCTTGTTTACACAGTTTTTTCGTATTTACTCGATTGGTTCTCAATTAGACAATTATTTTATTACATATATTATTTAGATTTCCGAATTCAACATCTTGTCATGCTCGGTTGATCATCTGCTGTATTTTTGAACGACTTTGCCTGTGGTGACAAACAATCTGGCCAATAATAAAACAAAAGATAGAACTTTTAATATCTGTTCAAACCATTAGTGTTTTTTTCCCATCTTGACACAAAAAGAAGTAAGGAGGATATTTGATTTTCCTTGCAGTTTTTGGCCCAGCTGTTTCTTCTATCTTTGTTCCTTGGTACCGTGTGTTTGGATCCTACATATTAATATGCTCACAAGTAGAGTATCTGGAACCAGAGGCGCGACTCTCTTGATATCAGGGGTACGTAAGACTTTTTTGAGCAGCAATCAGTGTTAGCTAGTAGTGACGGTAGCATGCCAGACGATAGGGGATGTAGTACATAGCGATAGATGCTGGCGCAGCACCAGGAGAAGTAAGAGCAGCAACAACAGCAGCAGCAGCATTGTAATAGCAGTATATTATTAATATATATTTGTAGTAGTATTAGTACCCAGTGTCAAGTACTAGTAAGAATAGGAGTAGTGTTATTATTAGTAGTAGTCAGTATAGCAGCAGAGATACCAGTAGACAATAAGTAGTGATGGCGCGAGTAATCATAGCCAGATAGACCTACCCATATAGAGGCTTTGCACTATGATGGCAGCCATGGCAGGCATAACAATAGAGTCTTTTCCCCTTGGGAAACTGAATCCTTTTTAATGTAAATCATATTAGACCGAAATCAATTGTTCCTGTCATGGCTGCCATCACGTGATGGTGTAAAGCCTCTATAAGCAGTGGTAATGTGATAGAAGAGGGTGGGTGTGTAGTTGTGGATGCACGTTAATATGATAGTCGTGACACCTGATCACTGACTTGACGCTGATCTCTCATACAGAAAACTATAGATGAAGGATTCGTAAGCAAAGTGGCCGAGATAGGACTTGTACTAATCATCATTGCAGGCAGGTGGATTTTACCTCGAGGAACCATAACACGTGACCAGTTATCAGCTCTCCTACTGGAATACATTGCTATAGCAGCGGACATCCTTGAGCTGTTTGGCGCGTTTGAAGAGCCTAAGGTAAGAACGTTGATCCATAGTATTCATTGATTATAGCTTTAATTAATAAAAATGAGTTAGCACATAACCATTTCAAGCAAATGAACGCCTCCCTCCTTCATGAAGAAGCTCTGCAACTGTGTCTCTTGAATGCCGGAGACTCGCCTTAAAACCCAGTAAATTCAGTTTCCCGCCAAAAAAACATAGGCCTTTTGTCCTGCATCACAAAGGTCCATGAATAGCTGACGTACGGCATCCATATTCACATTCAATTCCGTTTTTCTTATTTGTAGGTGGAGGGAAACTACCCAGTAACTGTGGCAATACTGTCCCTGTATTCTTGGAGCTTGCTGCAGTTCACTTTCAGTTTCACAGCATTTGTAGACGACGATGATGAGGGGGAGGAAGAGAAAGAAGACAAGAATCAGGTAATCCGCATCTAGCAAACTCTATGAAAAAAATGCATTTTTTTACCTCGCAAATCACACGATTCCCTGAAAACGTGTGATAAGGATTTCTTCAGCAACTGATCAATGAGCCTGACAAATGATCCGTTGTATCGTAGAATGTGCAAACTATCCGTAAAGAACTGATGCCTGCAGTATCGCGGAAATATCTAAGAAGACTGATTACCAAACAGGAGAAAGAAAAAGCTAAGAAGAGGAAGAGAGGAGTTTACAGGTAACAAACCGTTTGTATGAAATAGTAGGAAACTGATTTACACCATGGCTGTTGACATGCAGGGGGTAACGATAAGGGAGGATCATTGCGCATGTGCTTTGAATCGATTGGAACAGTTGACAAAGCGCTCACATGTGAAATATAACAGCACCAACAGAAGCAACAATAAAAATAGCAGCAGAAAAAACAACAACAGCAACAACAGCAGCAGCAAAAACAACAGCAACAATTACAACAGCAGCAAGTACAGTACTGAATTGAACAACAGCGACAAACAGTCATAACAACAGAAGCAGCAACTAACAGTGGGTTGTTTTCAAATGCACTTCAATCATATATTATCTAATTGTTTATTTTCCCTGCCAGTGGCAGATCCGAGTCCCAAGTTTCTGTGACAGACAAAGACAAGAGTAAAGAAGTGATGAACAAGATGCAGCTTCATGGAGACCTGTTTGGCATTCTCGCTGCCATCTTCATGCAAGATGGACCATTTCTAATTCTGAGGCTGTATTTGATTAGCGCGCTAGGCGTAAAGGGTGATTTACAAATATTTTTCGCGGGTAAGAATGCCGTCACCCTTGCACTGTTAGTCTACAGGCTTTTCTCCATTCAGTGTTTAAAGAAACAAGACGAAAGAACGCCGTATCAACGGTTTAGGACCGCGTCTATAGCTGTTGTAGGCGTGAAGATTTTGCAATCACAGACTTTCCATGACAAGATTAATTTCTACAATGAGAGAGACATGAAGTTGGAGACAAATAAGGATGCGTCAAACAAGGACACGTCCGACTCTCCTTCGCCCGAAGCTTCTTCTCCTGACTCTTCTCCTCCTGTTAAACAACTAGCTTTCGAAGCGTCTGCATGACCAAGTATGGAAAGTTGATCATTTGCGATAAGCTAATGCATACACAGCGGCCATGTTGATGGAAGTAACAAGTAAAGCCACCAACATGGCAACAATGACGTAGAACAGTCTAGCTTTGATCTCCTTTAAGAAAGGGTACCGTAACGTATTATATGGAAGAGCACAATTCAAGAAGAAAATATAACGGCACGGACGTCACGTGACCGTGATGGGACCGCGTACGAGCATTTTCATTGGACGACATACCAGCATTCTTATGAGTTTTTATTGGTCGAGTTCGAAAACCAGCTAAACGCTCTCTTCCCCTGGTTTGCCCTAGGAGAGGATATTGATACTTGAATTTTTTAAATCAATTTTATTGATACAAATATTATAAATTATTCTATTTGAATTCTGTTTAGCTATTTATCCCCCTCCATTGAAAATGCAGGAAAAGTATTGTATATTTGGCGGATGTATTTCTTTGTTCCTTCCCATGAGGCATTGTGGCCTAGCTGCATTTTCAATAGTATTGGGTTAAATAGTCAGCCAATGCTTTCTCGTGGCACACAATGGAATATCCCACTTGTCACTTGTATTTTCTTAGCAAAGAGAGGCTTGTGAGTAAAATAGAAAATACAAAAAATTTACGCCACTGAAAACTATCACATGGACAGTATGTGCTACATAACCAAAGGTCCCTAAGTACAAAATCTGCCACGCAGTGTTCTATTCAGAGACATGGAGTAACTCGTACCAGGGTATTAACAACAGTTTGACTGTTGTGTAATCTACTAGTGTAATGAATTCCTCCAAATATCAATATTTCACCTCGTCCAATGACCACAGAATGTAACGAGGTGGCTACTGGTGCATTACACACTTCGGCAGTCTTTTCCCACTTGCAGTACTTGTTGGTCATTAATTGACTACAGTCTAAGGTATACACTTGCATACATGTTGGAGAGATTTGTGAGGGGCCAGGTAACTTTTGCCCCCCAACATTGGGTTCATCCTGGGTGTCTCTGCCATCAGGTGAAGTTGCACTGGTTTTAGGGGTGCTAAAAACGATTATTCTGTCCATTATATTTAGAGCTGGGTGGCACCATAACTGTGGGGCCTCTAGTTCTGTATTCTTGACTTTGATCTCTGACCAGGTCATTGTTTTGAGGTGTAGCAGCCATACATCACTAAAGAGCTAGCACACAAAGTATAAGGTTATTTGTCACATATAATTACTTGAGCATACGATTTGTTCGAGTTGTATCCATATTCATGAGTCTGCTCATGTACAACAGTTGAACAAAGAAATGATACTCAAGGGAATGACACATGGTCTCCAAAATAGGAAACATTATGCGCAAGGTAAAGAGGTCTATTCATTGCATACAAACAATTAAATTAATGAAATAAAAAGTTGTTAAAGTAGGCAAGTAATATGAAGAACTACAGCTATGTAAATACACAAATATTATAATATAATAATAATAATAATAATAATAATAATAATAATAATGGGGTGCTTCTATAGCGCATTTCACATGGTTTCAATACGCTTCACATTTAATGACCAGTGGAGGACTTTATGGGTTGCATATTAAAGTGCTATTAGCAGCCGTGCAGCTTACAATCATGAGTGATTTGTTAGTACATTAGTGTTATGCCTCCAAAATGGGATAGGCTGTTGAACTGGGAGACAATCCCTTATCAAATAAATATCTAGATTTGAATGACAATTCTAACTTTTCCTTACCATATTTGGGCCACCACATCCCCCCAGAATAAGCACAGTGTAGGGATTTATCTTCATCTGCAAAAACAATAAAGATAAATAGAATTAATAATCATGTGAAATGCAAGGATGATGATGATGAAAATGATGATGATAATGATATGAGGATGATAATTGTAGTGTGTCAATGTTTGCCAGATTGCTATTGGTTTTGATTACCTGTGAGTGTCCAAACCTGCCAGCTGGTCTTTTGCCTGTAATGTCAGGCATTGTCCAGCACATTAGACTGAGATCAAACATCCACACATCATTGAATCTGCAAAACATCAACATATATGTCAATGAGCAATATGGGGACATGGGTATTTTTTGGGTGGACATAACATTCCAGATAGGCCTTTTCTGAATTCATTAAACATGGTGCATTGTGGTCTAGCTTGGGTACAAACAACACTCTATAAAACATGGTGAACAAAACAGGGGCATACTTAGTGATGGGGGATGCCCCCCCCCTCCCCCCTTTTTGGAAGCAATATATTAACAAATTGTATTTGTAAATGGCCTTGAAGGTTTTCTCTCATGACAAAGTTTTCCAGTCCACCATTTCTTTGATTCCTGGATACGCCTCTGCAAAAGGTGTTTGTACCCAAGCTAGACCAGGATGCAACATGGTCACTATCTCAGAATAGGTCTTAAGAACTTTGTGTCTTTTTGTTTGCATCTCCCAAGCATTATAACATTCAGTACATTTACTGTACATTGATCTTACATCTTACTGACTAACCGTGTTTGTCTCTGTGCTCCTCCAAACATCACCATCTGATCCTGTACAACACAGGCAGCATGTCCTGCACGTTCACAAGGTTGTTGGCCGTCCTTGCTCGTCAATGGTGTACTCCATACTAATGCATCTAAGTTTAATACGTGAATGCCATTATAAAATTTAGCGTTAGAAACAATTCCCATTCGTGATGGCTGGCACCATCCACCAAATATAATAATTCTGTTGTTGTGTACAACCATCGTAGCACATTCCTTCGGAGGAGGAGGGATACCAGACAGTCTTAATTTTGTCCATTTAAGGTCCTTTAAATCTAGTTCATACACGTCGTTAAATGCTGTATTGGACGTAGAACAACCACCAAAGATATACATCGATTTTCCAACTACACAGCTGCTGTGAGAGAAGCGCTGGGATGGAGTTATCCTAGATTTTTGTTTAACATCACGAAAACAAAGTTTCCCACGACAAACAGAATCGTAGAAATATCGCTCTCTTTGTTGACATATTCTGTGAACTAGACCATACCATGTCTTACAGACATGCTTGGCTTGTTGAAGCTCTCCATAGGGAGACAAGTAAGATAATATTTCCTCAGTAACTTCAATAGGAATAGTAGAAAAATAACAACATTTGCTTGTGTCATCCTTCCTTGCCTCTTGATCCGCCATCTTGGACGAGAGAAGTGAGGGGTCTGGTGATAGCCTCAAATGAATAAGACAAAATGAAAAGGAAAAAGAGAAAGAAAGAAAGAATGATAAAATAAAAAAGGAAAAGGCTAATGGTAAACTTCGTGATCGGTTTATCATTACTGCTATGTATTATTAGCCATGTACATGTACATGTATATGTACCGCTAGTATTGTTTAATAGGAAATTCGTTTTACCCGAGAAATCGTCCAAAAAATTAAAACTATTGGGCATTTAACGTGTCACAAAGAGAGTTGTTCGTATCTATGCCAAGAAAAGACAAACACGTCAAGTTTAGGGAGAATTGCTTGGAGTTGCTCTATCTTTTGAGTCATTGAAATCTTGTATAGTCGAATTTCCGTGATTGGGATCCCTGTGGTTTCATAAGAGTTGATCATTTATTGGAGAGAAATCATCAGTCAGTGTTAGTAATGGAGGAAGGAGTGGAGAATACGTCTCTGTTAGAGACTAGAACAACTCGACCTAGACGAGGCAAATGGACCTTCTGGTTGGTATGTGCTACTACAGTGTGTGTAGGAGGTTCTTCTTTACAGTTTGGTTACAACACATCGTGTATTAATGCCCCACAAAAGGTAATATTGGCTTGATTTATGCTGTCTTTTTCTTCTCTTCGAATCTGAATAAATAGTCTTCTATATGGCAGCTGTATCGAAAGTCTTAACCCATAGCAGTATTGCAGTATTTATTCAGTATGAAATCCTAATTCTACAATAAATGAACAAGGTCAAGAAGGCCTCTACGCATATTTTTGGTGGGGTCAAATTTGATTTTAAAAATATTAAAAACTAATATAAGATTTTATAACTTATTTTACTTATATATAATGCACTCATAAGTCATCAATGTTCTACTTTAATTTGTATTTTTGAACCTTTATTTTCGATGTTACGTAACTTTGTTGGTAATAAAATGCGTTATATAAATGCACTCCTAATCATGTAATTTAATACATTTTTATAACACTTTTATTTATTTGTTATTCATTAAACATACAATCATTTATTAATCTAAAATATTTCTCTGTATATATTGTTTAAATCTGTTGTGAATTATTAGATATTTTAGTGTACTATCCCTCTAGCTGTTTTAGGAGGCAAAAATCTATTAGTTTTCGTTTAAAACCCACATAACTATTTGTGCTGCAAACAGCATGGTTAAAAGTAAATAAAATATTTATAAAGTATGAATATCACTATTAAATGAAGTGGTGTCAGAAAGAAAGAAAGGATTCCAGAGATACAGTTGCATTCCCTGAATCTAAGAAAAATTGAATTTGAAATATATGATTCTTTTCATTTCAGAAAATAACAGACTTCTTCAGAAGCAATAATCATGATTTTACTGACTTTGAATGGGCAGTTGTTGTTGCTATTTTTGCTGTTGGAGGTATGTTGGGTGCCCTCATAGGACCATATATGGCAAACCACTTTGGAAGGTACATATAATATATTGGAAAAGTCACAGTTGTAACATGTATGGTGTATTGAGATATGTTAAGTTTAAGGTTTCTTCATATTTAGGTTTAATTAAATGTTCAGTTGTTGTTTCATCTACATATATTATATGTTAAGTCGTTGGAGCCAAAGGAGGTGGGAAGATAGATGATAAGGTTATTTGAAATATATCTCAACATTAATTCATGTTCTTGTAACCTTCAGTTCCAGAGGTTTTTTTTGAACCAATAAGGGTGCAATTAGTTTGTTGACTTTTTTCTTGTAGAAAGAAGTCTTTACTTGGAAACAATGTTTTTGCCTTGCTTGGTGCTGTGATGATGTTCTTATCCCATTCGGCAAATACACCAGGTTTATTGGTCGCTGGCCGATTCATTATTGGTTTTAACAGTGGTATGTGTATGCTGTTCAAATATTTTAAGAATGGTTGTATATAGATTTTGTTTATTTGTAGCCTGAATTTTGAAAAAATGTTGGAGACAAGGGTGGCATAGTGAAATACTTCCATCTCATGTCTGGGGACTCAGGTTTGATTCCTATACTCTGCATCAGCTTTCAATCCAAGAGTTGGAGCTGTGCCCTGGCTTTGATCAGACGATCAATATTTCAGGGTATTGAACACTGATTTGATTTTTATATTACTGAGATATGTAAAATAGTTAATGATGGATTTTTAAAAAAATTTGCCGACAATTTTTCCCCCAGGTATCAACACTGCTGTTGCACCCATGTATTTGTCTGAAATAGCTCCAATCCCACTGAGAGGTTCTTTGGGGACTCTTAATCAATTTGGGATTGTCTTTGGTATATTGGTGGGCTTTGTGTTTGGTTTGGACAAGGTAAGATTCTTCATACTGGATTATGATGTGGGTCTGTTTTGTAAAGGAAATAGTTTGGTTACATCTTTTTTATTCAGTTTTCTCATATATCAAAGCCATCCATCTATTCTACCTGATTATTTATCCTTCCATCCAATCAATCATTTATCCATTCATTCATCCAATCCCAACCAACCATCCATTCATTCATTTATCCATGTACCATCCATCCATTCCATTTATCCATTCTTTCAACATCCCTCTCTTCCCTTGCAATCCCAACATCCATTTAATCCCCATCCATTTATTCATTCTACTATCCATCCTTATCTCCATCTTTCTGCCCATCCATTCAGTAAGAAATTCTTCAACAATAAAATTTTTAATGCTTTTTGCAGGTGTTAGGTACAGAATCAGGTTGGCCATACATAGTGGGTTTCAGTGTTGTTCCAGCTTTACTACAAGTCATCACCCTTCCGTGGTGTCCACGCAGTCCACGATACCTGCTGCTCAAGCTCAATGAAGAGGCTGCTGCTGTATATGGTAAGACCATCAATTTTCCAAACTCTGAAACAACCTCTGGGCTGATCTAAGTAAGGGCATGACTAACTCACAGATAGAACTCTGAAACAACCTCTGGACTGATCTAAGTCAGGGCATGACTAACTCACAGATTAAACCCTGAAACAACCTCTGGGCTGGTCTAAGTCAGGGCATGACTAACTCACAGATGGAACTCTGAAACAAACCACTGGACTGATCTTAATCAGGGCATGGTTAACTCACAGATTAAACCCTAAAACAATTTCTGGGATAATCTAAGTGACTGGGCATTGTCATCTCACAGATCTAAATGGGAACTATTGAGTTAGGCTTTGCGGAGGGAAGGGAATCTCTACTCCCTGAGACAACACATCCTTCATCCAATCCTATGCCAATCTTCTTTTTAATGAATCAAGAGTTACAAGTGTTACGGGGAACTACTGATGTCTCAGAAGATATTGCAGAGATGAGAGTAAGTACATTGTTCATTTATTCATTCATTTATTTTCCTTTTTTGTTCCTTTTTATTTCATTCTCTTTACTCGTTGTTTGTTAATTTGTTTATTTATTCTTATGTTTCTCTCTTTGTGACACACTCATTTCTGTTTTCATTCTCTTTCAAGACATTGTCATCATTATCACCATTATCATCATTATCACCATTATCATCATTATCACCATTATCATCATTATCACCATTATCATCATTATCACCATCATTATCGTCATTGTCACCATCTTCATCACTATCATCATCATCACCACAACCACCATCATCATCATCACCATTATCACAGTCATCATCATCATCACCGTCATCACCATTATCGCCACCATTATCGTCGTTGTCACCATTTTCATTACTGTCATCATTATCATCACCACCATCACATCATCACAGTCATCATCATCATCATCATCATCATCATCATCATTCAGTAAACAGATTAAATTGATCTTTTTGCTTTATTTCCAGCAAGAACAAGAAGCAGCAATACGAGAGGAACACGTCGGTATTTTAAAGATTTTCACCAAGAAGGACCTGCAAAGGCCTCTCGTGATAGCAATTGTTTTACAGATGTCTCAACAACTCAGTGGAATAAATGCAGTAAGTTACGATATAAGTCATCTGTCGTTGATTATGATAATAAATGTAAGGATTTGCGACAATTGACATAAGGATACCCCTAAGCAGCCGAACACAAATGGGTTGTTCATTTTCATCCATTTTCACTGGATAACGTTGTCATGTTGACACGGAATATCGTACACACATATATTCAAGTGTTACGTTAAGCCATAGATCGCTATTAAGCCGTTACTGAAAGCAGCGAGTAAAAAGAGGTGCTTTTGTAGAGTAGATTGTGTGACTGTAAAACCCTTAGGTTACGGTCACGTAGGAAACGGAGACATTATTTCTACCAATCACAGCCGTAGTGCGAGCTTACTTTTCGGCGTGTAATATAGCTTTGAAGTGTGACGTCAATCGTATGGCAATTAAGGCGACTTTCAGGTGCAAAACGAAAACTACTTCTACAAGATTTTCCTTGCCTTTTCTTCATGACAGCATGTCCAAAGTTCTAATTGTTTCAGAATGGAGGTTAAAATAATGGAGAACAATTTTTGCTTTATTTTAGTGTTTTTTGTGTGTGAGCAGTTGGACCCGGAGTTGGACCCGGAAATACGTCACAACTTAAAAGGTCTATTAGAAGCCTCAGATATCTTACATGGTCATGAGACATATATTCATAACATGATAAATTTTGTAATGGTCATTCTTGACTAGATCTTCTCTGTTTCCTATGCTCATGCTGTTAATATGTATACGGTAAGTTTTTATTTGTTTTGTTGCAGGTTTTTTACTATTCTACATCTACGTTTGATAAAGCACAAATATCAGGCAGTCAATATGCTACAGTTGCAGTAGGCGTGGTCAGTTTGATTATGACGGCCTTCACTGTAAGTATAACTGGTTGCTATAGTAACCTTACCGTGAGCGTATACTTAGTCGATGTCTTCGTGTGCTGTCCATGTATCGATAGGTGTCTGCAAGAATAAACCTCTTGCGAGCCTGACATGGAAGTACAAATGAAATATCATAAATTCTATCGAGAAAATTTGTGTTTTCACGTTAGCCTTTCATCCAAAATGATTTTTAGAAGGGTCCATTGTTGTTGTTCTTTATTTAGATTATTTTGTTCATTTTCAGGTCAAACTTGTGGAAGCTTGTGGTAGAAGACCGTTGATGCTTTGGGGTTTAGGCGGAATGGCTTTCTTCTACGTAATTATGACTATTGCATTCAGATATGAGGTAAGATGATATAGGTAGCCTACTTGTGCAAGTAGTATAGGGAATGGGGGTTCCAGCGCAATCTCAACACGGGCAAGACCCGTGTCAAAAATCCACCTACGGACGACCCCCACTCCAAGTGTGGTTGAGGGCAACAGCGCACTTAAATATGTTAGTCTATATATGGAGTGCGAAGAATGTAAGAGAACTTTTAAGAAAGAAGCGGATTTGAAAAAGCATTGAAAATGAAGACGAAGTGTATGAGCAGTTATGATTGTGGATGTGGTAAGAAGTTTGAGACTAAGGTTAAATTGTTTTGGCATTGTCAGGACTGTGAGTACGACTACGACGACCTAAAAAGTGCTTGGTATTAGGTATAAAATATTTCCTATTATATAGATGGAATCCCAAAGCAACTTCAGCACGGTGTCAATACCCGGTAACGGTGAGATTGACGTTAGACAGTTTGGCGTCAGTCAGAAAGGAAGGTTAAAAGGACTCTCCGAAAAGGTATAGAAGAATTAGGAGCCCTGAAAGCGAGCATAATGGTAGAAGTAAGTTTGTCAAAAGACGAGGTAATGACGACAGCAATGTTGCGATCAAAGTCGTTAGTGATATTAGAATCCACGAATCTGGATAGGTCACTCAATGAAGCCTTAGAAGCAATAATGGAGTCGCTGTCTAACTACACGAAAGAAGGATCGGGTTGGACAGTAGAGGAGGTTGAAGGAATAGAGATAAGTATAGCCAGGTACGTACCCATACGAGGGGGGAGTTACGTACCGCTACCAACGTGGGTAGAAAGGAAGAAGGCTATTGTAAACGTGAAGAATGAAGACAATCGATGCTTTATGTGGGCAATCAGGTCTGCACTGTATCCAGCAGAGAAGGATCCCTGTAGGACAAGTAAGTATCCCACAGATGATTTAGAGTGGGATGGTGTGGAATTTCCCATGCAGTTGATAGACATCCCCATATTTGAGGAAATAAACGATCTAGCAATTAACGTTTACGGAGTCAGAGAGCAGACGATAGTACCGTTAGTTCTGTCAAAAAGTAAAGGAGAGCGCGTACATTTATTCTACCACGGCGGACACTACTCATGGGTTAAACACATTAGCAGACTATTCTACAGACATACTAAGCACAAAGGCAAAAAGTACTTCTGCGACTGCTGCTTGCTGTCATTTACATCCTTAAATGCCCTAAAGAAACACGATGAGATCTGCCGCGGAGTCGAAGAAGTGGCGCAACGGATCCAGATGCCCACCAACAAAGAGCTTTCATACGCAAACCATCAAAAGCAGATGCAAGTGCCTTACGTGATATATGCAGACTTCGAAGCGTTGATAACTAAGGAAGAGCAGAAACGTGGTGCCACGAATAAGGTAGGATTACACGAGATCTGCTCCTTTGGTTACATAGTAGTCAGATCAGACGGTAAAGCAAACCCTCCTGTGATTTACCGAGGTAAGAACGCAGCTAATGAGTTTCTAGAAGCATTGCGAGAAGAGGAGGGGGAGATTAGAGAACAATTAAGACGTCCAAAGAAGATGGAATTTACCAAAGAGAACCAGGAGGCTTTTAACAAGGCAAAAAAATGCCACATTTGTCAACATACGCTTCTTCAGTTTGGAAGACGAGCCAAGAAAGCGTGGGATGAAGATGGAAAGTATCTAGGAGAAGCTCATTTTAAATGCGGGAAGTATGCTAAGAAAGGTGAGAAGCCGGGAAAGCCCTCCACGCACTGCATTCACTGCCACAAAGCATTTGTTGAGGATTTCTATGTGGATAAGGTTAGGGATCACTGCCACATCACGGGTAAATACAGAGGAGCGGCTCATTGGAAATGCAATATAAACTTCAAAGTAAATCCAGACATGGAGATTCCGGTGTTCTTTCACAACCTCCGCGGTTACGACTCCCATTTGCTACTACAAGGAACAGACGGCTCCGACGTCAAATGCATACCCAACAACAAAGAGCGCTACATGTCCGTAACTGTGGGTAAGCTAAAGTTCTTAGATTCGCAGCAGTTTATGGCGGACTCCTTAGCAAACCTCGTAAAGTATAACACCAACTTTCCCATTTCCAGTCAATATGGCGCGGAAAGGAAAGGAGTCTACCCATATGAATACATGGATTCCTGGGATCGATTCAAAGAGTCCCTACCACCCAAAGATCGCTTCTACAGCACCCTAAACGAGTCCGGTATAAAGGATGAGGAGTACCAGCATGCGTTAGACGTGTGGGAAAAGTACTCCTGTGAGAACATGGGGGACTACCACGACATCTACCTAAGGTCTGACGTAGTGCTGCTTGCAGATGTTTTCCAAAGCTTCAGAAAGATGGCTATGGAATATTACGGATTGGATCCCGCTAATTTCTACACGGCTCCTGGGCTCAGCTGGAGTGCTTTGTTAAAGAAGACAAATGCGCAGTTGGATCTCCTAACGGAGTACGACATGTATCGGTTTATGGAAGACGGTATTCGTGGCGGCGTATGCGGGCCCAGCCGACGTTACGCCCGCGCAAACAACCCCTTAGTAGAGCACGACCCAGAGAAACCAACCACATACATTTACTACCTGGATGCGAATAACCTTTATGGTTGGGCAATGTCACAGTACCTACCTGTGAGAGACTTCGAATGGGATCCAGTGAAGCCGATAGACTTCTACATGCAGGTAGGAAAGGAGGAAGACAAGGGTTACGTCTTAGAAGTGGATCTGGAGTACCCAGAGCGCCTGCACGACGAACACAATGAGTTCCCCTTAGCACCAGAAGCGATAGAGATACCATTTAAGCAGCTAAGTCCGCTGCAAAAGCAAATGTGCCCTGGTTACAAAACGTACAGGAAACTAACTATGAACCTGATGGATAAGAAGAAGTATGTGGTACATTACCGCAACCTGCAGTTCTACGTGCGACACGGAATGCGCGTAGAGAAGATCCACAGAGTCCTAAAATTCACGCAGGAACCCTGGATGCGCCCCTACATTGACTTTAACACGCAAAAGCGTACCGCAGCGAAAAATGACTTCGAGAAAAACCTCTTCAAACTGATGACACAACAGCGTGTTCGGAAAGACAATGGAGAACATCCGCAAGCGCGTAAGCGTAAAAATAGTCAGCACCAAAGAGAAGCAGAAGCATACGTGTCACAGCCAGGCTTCGTTAGATACGTAGAAATGCTGAACTTCTACGTGATTCACATGAAAAAGGGCAAACCTCTTACTAAACAAGCCCGTTTACACAGGGTTTACGGTGCTGGATCTATCGAAAGCTGCTTATGTACGAGTTCTTACTACGATAAGCTTAAGCCAAAGTACGGAGACCGCTGTCGCCCTCCTGTACACAGACACCGACTCCCCTAATTCTAGAAGTGCAAACGGAAGACGTTTACAAAGACTGCCTCCCCGACATAGACGAGTACGACACCCAGCGGTTACCCGAAGGAGCACTTCCTTTACTCTGCGAAGAATAAGAAGGTAATTGGGAAGATGAAAGACGAAATGTTAGGAAACACCCATAGTAGAGTACGTGGGTCTGAAACCAAAGATGTACAGCGTGCTAAAGTTAGACGGCGTAGAAAAGAAAGCTAAAGGCGTAAAAAAGTACGTGGTTAAGAAGGACATTACGCACGAGTCCTACCTCAACGTATTACGAAAACGCAAGGAACAGCGGCCATACATAAGATGAACAGTACCTGCGCAGCTATGGTCATCAGATACATAACGTCACGCAGGAGAAGGTGTCACTGTCTCCTTACTGCAATTTGACGGTAAGCTATGGATGTGTGATGACGGAGTGCATACGATGCATTCGGACCATCACACGATAAGCAGTTCTTCCATGACGAACCCACGTGTGGGGCCATCGTGAAGATAATACAAGATGGGCTGACCCTTCTTAGCTATTTACGCTTCGGATCTGGTAAGTTTCCAAAGACCAATTAGGATCCGTAGCTCTTTTGGATCCTCCTTCTAATTCACCCGGCTCATAGAGATATCGAACCGTGACATTACCTAATTTTTTTTCATGGGGGAAGACCGCCCTCGAACTTCTGATGAAGGACTTGTGTTCCACGTGTTTTTTTTTATGGCATCCCTGGGTTCATTCCCGTAGCCCCCTGGCGCCTCGTTGTTCAAAGCCGCGATGACCTGGGGGGAGCCTCTGAGTCCATTCCCTGTTGCGTTTGGACGGATCTTCCAGCTCTTTCCAAAGTACTGGTACCCAAGAGACGCTCGGCCAAGGTTTTATTAAATCTTTCGACGATGCTCTGGCCCCTGTGGTACTCTGCTTACGCTCTTAGATTTCTAATTTTAGTGTCGTGGTCTTCAGGGTCTTGGTAACCACGCCCATATAAACTCCGTCCCCGCATCCACTTGCAGCAGCTTTATTAGGCCATTTTCAAGACGCGCTTATAAAGACGGTGGAAAGGGCCTACCTAGGGCTTCTCGACTTCCCCAGAATCCTTGCTGGTTATAGGTTCGGCGTCCTTGTATCTGCTTGCGATATCGACTACAGTCAAAGCGTAAACTATAGGTCTTTTTCTCACCTTGTCGTGCGGACAAAGAAAAGCAAGTCCGCCTGATGAACTTCATTAGGGGGTATTACGGTAAAGCTGGGCATGGGAATGTACTTCGGGACGCGGAAGATTGGGCAGGGAGTAGAAAACCTGCCAGAGGGTTTGTTTTTTTAAACAGTTCTAGCCGTTTCTTCTGATACCCTGGCCGCGGTCGCGAGCGAGTTTTCTGATGGCCGACGCTTTTTCCTCTCCAATAGCCTTCGGGCCCATAGTAAATCCTTTATGAGTTCGTCCTCTACGCGGCCAATTATATGAATTCCAAAACAAGATTGATCTTGCGTCCGTTAAAAATCCACCGTCTTTCCGTCCACTTTAATGGTAATGTTTATGCTTATCTACCCAAATTAGAAAAGTCATAGCTTAAAGAAATGGGAAATGTATTCTACTGGTCAAAGGGATTACCTTTGGGCAGAAAACTTGGACATAAGAGAAGACTTTTCTCCATTGTTGTAACTTGGACTAAGTCGCATATAGACTTCATAAGAGGATGCGACTTTCCATTTCACATCATATGTACTGCGCTCGCTTTTATCGTGGTACTAGTAAGGCCCAGGAGTTCTACCAAATGAACTGTCCTTTAGATGGCGGGATGGCGAGAAGGGGAGGCTACCCAACACACAATTATTTTTTCTTGAAGCAGTCATTTTCATGGGGAGCAATCATGTCCTTGTGGTGAAGAGTGTATCCATGCTTCGCTAGCTCCGTAGCCCGTGTCTTTATTGGGTGGTTGTAATGGGAATCTGGTATTTTTGGTTTGGTGCCGGGGAAGTTCCGATGACAAAGCCATAATTAAATTATACCAAGAATTAACAAAGAGCAACTAACCACCGAACCTGACAGGCTTGATGGGAGGATTCAAATACGTGGTAATAAAGTCATTCTGTCGCTTTCCAAAAAAGACGATCATTATATTGTAGATACGCCAAAAGCCACGCCTCCGCCCACCACCAACCCCCCCGGCCAGCCCTTGCGAATCCTTACAACGACCAATTCATTGTCTTTTTGTTCTTTAGAAGGCTATGGTTTGGTAGTAGTTTGCGTTGAAATGAAGGCTTGTTCATGTAAAGTTGGGGTGTTTGCGTGCGCATAGAAGTTTTGAAGCGTGTAGTCTGTGTTTTCGTAAGTTTGTTGTCTGCCTGCATTTGACTTGGTAGCGTTTTTTTTCTGTTATCCAACACCCTGTAAGCAGTTGTCTTTTTCATCCAAGCTGCAACGTCCTTTGATATTTCTCCAGCGCTTAAGTCGTGTCTCTTTCTTTCGGCGGCACCGCTTTTGTCGCCTCTCGGACTAATCTATCCAATATGACCGCCATAATTAGCTCCGGAAATGGCTAAAGCGCAATGACTCCACAATGCGGGACTAAAG